>NW_026722751.1:0-6964 GCF_029784015.1 Lycium ferocissimum | reverse complement strand
CCCTTGGGGCCCCCCTTTTTCCCGGGGATGATGGTTTGTTCGAGGTTAGAGACTTTGCAGACAGAGTCGTGGGTCTAGAGTGTCAGTTTTGAAAATGGCCCCACTAGCCGATATGTTTTTTTTTTATTATACATTATGTTATAGAGTTCTTACGCTTACAGACAGTGGCTAATTTGAGAAACGACAAAAAGATTTTGAAAATTTTACTATGTATTTTACTCTCGTTCGATTTAAGAATCCAAAGAGAATACGTGAGTAATAAGAGTCAGCGGGTTCGCTCGGCTCCGTACACGGGGTCGGGTGCCCATCACACCCTGGTAAAGTCGGGGTGTGACACAAATGTCTTTGGAATCTTAATTAGAACCACTAAGTATCCCTTCTTACTAGAATGGACATCATATACACCTTAACTCACGTTGGTCTATTCACCACACAACGACATGAAATTTCCCGAGGTGTAACAAGAGCTGCAGTCTATTTTGGTAGGTTATTTTTGATATGCATATATGGGTATGTCGGGGCCCTGTCCAGTCCTTTCTATAGCTTTGTGTTCCATTAGAGGTCTGTAGATAGATGTATGTAGTTGAGATATTATGCAGCCTTGTCGGCTCTTATTTTGTTGTACAACATATGTAGCGGCCTTGTTGGCTTACACTGTTGTTTCCAGTATGTATGTATACAGGTGGTTATGAGTTATTGATGCATAGTTCATGATGTTGTTCTTTATAGTTAAGTTATAAGTCATATATGGGCCACCCTATTTTTCAGTGAGATCCAGGTACGAGCATAAGGGTGTATGGTCAGTGGAAGTCAGGAACTCGTCATGACTTATCGGTTTGGGTCGTGACAGAAGTGGTATCAGAGTAGTTCTATCCTAGGGCTGTCTACAGACCATGTCTAATAGAGTCTTGTTTATGGTTGTGTTGTGCACCACACTTATAGACAAAAGGTTTTATGACATTTAGGATGTTGTCATTCTTTCTATCTTATATCGTGCGATCGAGCCATGTGATAAGAATCCATTTTCTAATAACCTGTTATGATTTTAGCGATACCTCGGAAGAAAGCTACAGCTGCCCAGAAGGGCAAGACAGTGATTGGAGAGGCTACTAGCCGTACTCCGTGGACTACCAGGGCCCGGGGTGAGTCTCAGAGTGAGACCCTATCTCAGACTTCCCATACCTTGCACACCGTAGGAGCCAAGAGGGGAGCCGACCGGCTCAGCATCTCGCCGGTCCCTCGGTCGGATGCACTCGGTCGTGGATATGCGGGATGCTATACAGTTGTTGACTAGATTGGTAGCCGTTCAGGGAGTTGGTGTTGCTCAGGCAGATCGAGCTACTAGTGCAAGGGTCAAAAATTATCTTGCTTTAGATCTCCCAGAATGCTCTGATTTGAGGTAGAATATGGACCCCATGACTTTATTGATAGTATGCAAAGGACCTTGAGGGTCATGCATGGTAATGAGGTTGAGTCAGTGGAGTTGGCTTCTTATAGGCTCCGTGATATTGCAGTGCAGTGGTACCAGATGTGGGAGCCATCTAGGGGAGAAGATGCCCCTCCAGCAGTTTGGTAGGAGTTTTCAGAGGCCTTTATCCGTCATTACTTACCGCCAGAAGTTTGATGGGCCCGCACAGATAGATTCTTGCATATTAAGCGTGGCAGCATGAGTGTTCGGGAGTATAGTGTGCACTTTGATTCGTTGGCTAGATATGCCCCAGATGGAAGATCGAGTTTACCGTTTTATGGTTGGCGTAGGGCCACATTTGATTGACTAGTGTATGACAACTGCATTATAACCATATTTGATTGTTGTTGTTGGTATTGTTATTAATGTTTGGGTTGAATTGGAATTTGAGAGATTGCTAAGTTTAAAGAGGAAATATGTTACACCTCCCATTTTATTTCAAGTAGATTTTGACTTATTGGCGGTGTATACCCTCGGTTCGGTAGTCCGCACCAGAGCTTTACTCACGAGATACTTTACGTTGAATGTGTATAGGAATATAAGTAGGCATCCTTAACATTACAGAGAGTTGGATGTGAAACAAATCGAATCGAAGCAAAGCGAAGCCGATTCGGTAACCGCCGAAACCGATCATCGACGGCCACGTCGATGAGCCGTCGACAGGGTTTAGAACTCAGACATTTTAGGTGGTGATTTGACGGCGCACGTCGGCGAGTAGTCGACATGTCGACGAGCCGCCGACCTGCTCTTCGACCCGCTTATCTGCAAGTTTCCAGCCTAGTCTATAAATATAAGAATCCACGTTTTATTTCATTAGTTTCCACAAAAGGAAAATTCTATATCTCTCTTGAACCCTCCCTCTGTTTTCACAACAATCTATACCAAAAAGCCAAGATCAAAGCCAAGAATCAAGAGATTCTTATACTAGGGAGCCTACAAAGGTTTGTGGAGAGTGAGGATTCCTTTGGCATACAAATGGAGGATTCCATTCTAATGGAGTAGAGTGACTCAAGGCTTGTTCCCAAGTGCTTAAGATGAGTTCTATGTTTATTTCCTATTATTGAGAGCATTGGGGGTTGAGAGATTTGGATTATGGAAGAAAATAGAATATAGAGCTCAAATGTGAAAGTAATAGAATCTTAAATAGTAGTTGACATGAATCATGGATTTTGGTGTATTATGAATAGAACCTTTCTATTAATGATATTAAGAACATGGGAGAAGCATAATAGGAGGACGAATGCAATATTGTATTATGACCATGTCTATGGGTGCCCTTGAAATGTGAATAGGAGAATTGAATGATGTATAGTTAATAAAGATTGTGGATTATGAGAGTATGAATGTTCTTACAAATGTTTGGGAGTTGTTACATGGTATGGGGAAAGTTGTAGAAACTAAGGAGATGTTGCCCAATTTTCATTAGCTTTAGTTCAAATGTACTTATGTTATCGATTACCTAATTTTTGTACGAATTCCCTTAAAGGTAGAGTCGCAAGTTAGAGAGACACGCAAGTGAAAAATATAGAGTTGAAGAGATACAAGGTATGAAAGGCTAGTCCCTTCCTTCTAAGGCATGATTCGCATGAAATGAATTCCTTTTTCTTTCCATGATTTTCTTACATTCCGGGGATTATGAGTCAACATCATATAGCGATTCCAAAGCCTATGATATGGCATTAATTATTATTGCTAGACTGACCTTATGATACTAGTTCCTTCAAGGTCAGGTAAGATGTTTATGATTTCCCCATAATAGAATCGGGGGTTCTCGACCTTACGTCACCCCGATATGGTTATAGATTATCTTGGGACTCTAATGTATGTTTTATGAAGAGCTTATGAGATGTATGCGATGATAGGATTCCAAAGCGCCTAGATGGCCGGACATGTCACCGCGAATGCGAGCTGCATGTGATTCTACCGCGCCTAGATGGCCGGATATGTCACCGCGAATGCGGGCTGCATATGATTCTACCGCGCCTAAATGGTCGTATATGTACGCTAATGCGGGTCGCCCAGATTTTACCGTGCCTAGAGAGCCGGACATGACACCACTAGTGGGCGGCGTATGATGGTACCCGGACGCCGGTAAACGAGGATTTTATATGTGATGAGTTGATGTATGTGATGTGTTAAAAATGCATTTACTCTTAAAGGCTAAGCAGGTTATGTTTCACCTTATGTTTCTGGTTTTCTTTATTATGCTCATTTTATTTACGCCTTACATACTCAGTACAATGCTCGTACTGACGTCCTTTTTTGGACCGTGTTCATGCCCACGGATGTGAGGCGATCCGTACTCATAGGAGCTATCGGCAGACGTGAGAGCACTCCATTGTTCCGGTGGTGCCAGTGCTTATGATTTTGTGTATACATATATTTTAGGAACAACGGGGTCCTGTCCCATCCATATGTCTAGTACTCTAGTAGATGCTCGTAGATACGCATGTGTAGGTAGTATGGTCTCACGATTTTTCCTATGTGTATATATTGTTATCATTTTGATAGCCAGAGGGCTTATGTATATAAAAGTAATTATGCTTCAAATGAAAATGGTTTCCCTATGATTATAAGTAGGTTATTAACCAATAATCACAGAACGAGTATGATTACGGGTAATATGAATGGTGCTCGGTGGTTAGCCCCGGGTGCCAGTCATGGCCCTTAGTCAGGTTGTGACAAAAGTGGTATCAGAGCGCTCGGTCTAGGAGGTGTCTACGAACCGTGTCTAGTAGAGTCTTGTTTATGGTGTGTTGTGCGCCACACTAATAAACAGGAGGCTATAGGGCATTTAGGAAAAATGACCATTCTTCTTCTTATGAGATCGTGCGATAGAGCTATGTTATAAGATTTTCTCCTCCTTAATATTGTGTTATGATTTCGGAGATGCCGCCAAAGGGAAAGGCTATAGCCGCCCAGAAGGGCAAGCGATGAAAAGACGGGTATAAAGGGAGTCGCCAATGACTGTAGAAGAGGGTGAATCACATAATGAGGCTCCATCTAATACCTCTCATACTCCGCCTATTATAGAAGAACAAGAAGGGCTTTCGGTTCCAGCTCCTACGCCTCAGCCTTCCCCGGCTGCATTCGGGTCAACAAATGACGAGGCCATCCATCTCTTGACACGATCGCCGCCTGCCACGCGGGCGAGTTTGGGTTGGTGGCAGACGATTAGTACTAGAGCTTGTGATTGTGAGTTTGAATCCCTCACGGAGGGTCAAAGCCGGATGAAGACCCGCAAGGTTTTATCGATGAAATGTTGAGGACATTAAAAATTATTCATGCCTCTGAGACTAAGTCGGTGGAGTTAGCATCTTATAGACTCCGGGGTGTGGCGGTCTTATGGTATAAAAATTGGGTGTCATCAAGAAAAGAGAATGCACTACCTCCGGTTTGGCAAGAATTTGTAGATGCCTTAATCCGTCACTATTTTCCACCCGAAGTCTGTCGAGCTAGAGCGGACAGATTTTTAAATTTGAAGCAAGGAAATATGAGTGCCCGAGAGTATAGCCTTTAGTTTAATTCATTGGCTAAATATGCTCAATTATAGGCCGACATGGAGATAGGGTGCATAGATTTTTGGTGGCCTAGGGCCACATTTATTTAAAGATTGCTTAACGGCTTCATTGCGGGGACGGGATGGATATTTTTCCGCATTTAGGCCCGTACTCGGTAACCTAGAAGAGCAACAGCGGCATCCGCAAAGGGTGCGCGTGATATCGATAGGGCGAGAAAGAGGGCCAGATCTATGGGTACTAGTAGCGACTATAGCGGGGGATCGAGGCAGTCATACTCTGGATATTGAGGCCAATCAGCGAGTAGTGCACCTCCACGATTTGCAGGAAGGAGGTTTTTATTGCTATTCGTTCGGGGAAGGGTCGAGCTCGAGAGCTGTGTCCCGATTTGGGGACAGGTATAGCAGAAATACTCATCGGTTCCACGATGTAGTCGGTCGTGCAGTTACATTCGGGGCCGTGTCACCAAGGTACAGATGCTTGTTATGTTTGTGGACAGACGAGGCACGTCATGCGTGATTGTCCTACGAGGTACGGTAGAGGTGAAGTCCAGCCCACAGGATCAGCAGCTGGTTCTTCTTCTATGCGCCCGATTGCATGGACTCCCCGATTACTGTGAGGTCGGGTAGAGCGCAGCAGGGGAGCGTCTAGTTCGTGGTGTCGACCCGTATCTATGCTTTAGCCGGATGACGGTGATCTTGAGTCCCTCTCCGATGTGGTTACGGTATATTGACTATATTAAGCTCATGATGTTTATGCGTTGATAGATCCGGGTTCTACGTTATCTTCTCTTCCTCCCTATATTGTTGGTCGTATCGGGTGAAACTCCGAGCCAATTAAACATTGAGGTGTCAACTCCTTGGTGATCCGTGATAGCTAGGCAAGTGTACAAGAATTGTGTAATTGTGGTATGCGAACGCCAGGACAAAGTTGATTTAATTGATGGGTAAAATACTAGGATTTTGATATGATTATGGTATGGATTGGTTGGCCTCATGCTATGCCAATGTTGATTGTCGAACAGAAAGTGGTTCGATTTCGATTTCCGGAGAGCCCGTGCTTGAATGGAAAGGTAATACAGCGTCTCCTAGAGGTAGGTTTATTTCCTACCTTAAGGCAAGGAAGATGATAGTTAAAGGCTACATTTATCACCTAATTCGAGTTCATGATACCGAAACAAAGCCGCCGACTTTTCAATCAGTTCCGGTAGTGAATGAATTGCCAGATGTATTTTCAGATGAACTTTTAGGCCTTCCCCCGGAAAGAGAGATTGATTTTGATATTGATGTATTGCCGTAAAACCAAGCCCATATCTATTCCTCCTTACCAAATTGGTCCGGCAGAATTGAAAGAGTTAAAGGCATAATTGAAGAATTTTCTTAAGAAGGGGTTTATTAGACCCAGTTCATCATCGTGGGGAGCACCAGTCCTATTTGTGCGAAAGAAAGATGGTTCTTTACGGATGTGTATTGACTACAGGCAGTTAAATAAAGTGACGATCAAGAACAAATATCCTCTCCCAAGGATTGGCGATTTGTTTGATCAATTGCAGGGTGCCAAGTGGTTCTCCAAGATAGATCTACTGTCAGGTTATCATCTGTTATATCCCGTATTTTTAAACATTGGGATATTTTAAAGTTAATCGCGACAAGTCAAGGACAAGACTATTTTGGGATCCCGCAGAGACTTTTAACCTCCGATTTTGTTTTAATTCACAAGTTGCTTATAAATTTTATTTGGTATAGAAATATTATTGAAGATTAGGGATTAATTAACCATGATTAGATTGTTAAGTGGGAATAACAACTTAATTACTTCATTAATAGGCCATTAGTAGCGGAAATTGTGGGCCCACACATGGCTTGGCCAGGGTGATTAGCTCAAGCCATGAGTGGGACATGTGTCCACATTGTAGAAAGCATATTTAAGGCAAGTTGTAGACAAGGAAATCATTTTATCATCTTGACAAACAAGAAAT
>NW_026722750.1:0-14993 GCF_029784015.1 Lycium ferocissimum | reverse complement strand
GGGGGCCCAAATAGTTAAGGGCCATTATGATTACGAGTTACGATAGTCCGAGGGTTCGCTCGCCCTAAGTAAGAGCCGGTGGCCCATCACACCCTATCAAAAATTGGGGTGTGACACGTTATATATGCATAACCACCTGATCAGTTGGTATATTATGATATCATCCCGGACACGACATATATGGTTAAATGGATCGGGCCGTTCGTTCCGCAGCAATGTATATAATAATGATATGATATATGGATCGGGTTGCACGCTCCGCAACAGGATAATATATTTATTAATCGGGCTGCACGTTTCGCAGCACTATTATGTTATATATACATGTATGAAAAATGTTTTCTTTAAAAGCTAAGCATGCATGGTGTCTGCCTTACGAGACAATCAGATGTACAGGCTATCTCTTTATCTCATGTCATGTTCCATATCTCTTATCACGTTGTTACTCATGCCTTACATACTCGCATTAATCGTTCGCACCGACGTCCTTTCTTGGGGACACGCGCATTCATGCCAAGCGAGGTTCGTGTAGTCGACCGGTGATCCACCAATGGGTCTTCCACTCGGGGCCACGGTCGGTGCGCTCCACTTGATCCGGAGCTACAGTCCTTCTTGGTATGCTATTTTGACATGTGCATATATGGGTATGACGGGGCCTTGTCCTGTCTTTTCTATAGTTCGTGATTCATAGAGGTCTGTAGACAGTTGTATATAGTTGGGATGTTGTGTAGCCTTGTCAGCTTTCATTTTTGTGTACAGCATATGTAGCGGCCGAGTCAGCTTGCACTGTTATCCTTAGCACGTATGTTATATATATATATATGCGTGGGTTGTGAGTTTTCAATGCAGAGTCTATTGTATTAATCTTACAGGAGATAGTATAGTTCAGTTATTTATGGGCCACCAGGTTGCTCAGTGAGATGCAAGTACGAGTTTAGGGGCGCTTGGTCAATAGTGGTCAGCACTCGTCATGACTTATCAGTTTGGGTCGTGACACAACATATTAGGTATCACTTGGAAAACCTAAAATCACTTGAAAAAGTGTACCCATCACAAGACTCCCAAGTGTTCAACTAACAGAGCTAAAAACAAACTGAAGGACCATATGCTAACTCTGAAGATATCCAAGTCTCTTAGTTTGTCTTAAGCTCTGTTTCATTTGTGCTTAAATTGTAAACCTACTCCACTTGTTTGAGAAGCTATTTGTAGGTATTTAAAAGTCTCAAAGTCACTTTGTTGGAAGTGTATTTCCACAAGTTTTCTGTTGGATACACTAGGCTAGAGTTAGTCTAGGTGTATTAGTGGTCCTCTAGAGTTAGCTAAATGAAGTGAGAAAATCGGAGTATTGCAAGTGTTGAGGGACTAAAGGGGTTAGTTCCTAGGTTGCATAAGCGTTATTATTAGGCTGAGGGATTATGGGAGTTAGTTCCTGGCTTACGATAGATTTGTAACATGAGTTGCTCGTGTAGTGGAGTTGAAATCCTACTGGGGTAGGTAATGGTTTTTAATCCCTTGAGCAAGGAGTTTTCTACGGTAAAATCTTATGTCCTTTATATACTGCATTGCATAAGGGAACTGGCACATAACCAGGTCCCTCCATACTATTTGGTGAATGCACAGCCTATATCAGTTGGTATCAGAGTAGGCCCTTTCTAAAAGGCAAACACCAAGAAAGGATACTCAGTCTAATGGCTGCTCCTCCAAACTCAAAAGAAGGATACTCGATGACAACACCACCATGGGTAAATGATGAGTTCGACCTGGATCGTTTCACCCGCAAGTTTTAAAGGATGATTAGAAGGGACAAAAGATCCAGCAAAAAGAACTTCATTCCTACGTAAGCATACGATGAATATGAGTCAATCGTCGCACTCATGGCCAAGTCAGATCCAGATGATGAAGATGAGAAATTCAAGAATGAAACAGATGGAGGGGGTCAAAAGTGGTACAATGATACGGGCTGCTCAAAGCACTTGACCAGTGAAAAGGATAACTTCCTCTCACTCAATGTAACGACCCGTTTTGTCGTTACCGTGATTCTTCCATTTTTTTCCTCGTTGACAAGTTCCTAAGTCTCATTAGAACTATTTTGACCCGAGAAGATAGTTAGCATGACTTCCTAGGCATCGTTTTGGGCTTTGGAATGTTTTCTAGAAAAAATTGGCATTAAGCGAAAACAGTTTGACCGGGAGTTCACTTTTGGGTGAACGGATTTCATTCGGAGATCCATCAATTTCGAGAGGTTCATAGATTGATTTATGATGCATTGGTGGGACTGGTTCGGCTCCCAATGCACACGGGTGCATTTTGGGACTTGGTTTGGAAATGGTTATTGAGGTTTGGGAGTTGACTTAGTCAACGATATCTCCGTTGGAAAATCCGAGGTCACGGGTGCATTCATAGCGTGTTTTTACATGTGGATGCATATTTCGTTTGTTGAAATCGGACCTCAGATGATTATCGAAAATCAAGTTGGAAAGTTAGTTTTTGGCTGCTCGAGGGTTGACTTAGTTAGCGGTATCTCTGTTGGGAATTTTGAGTGCGCGAAAGAGTTCGTAGCACGTTTTTACCTATATTTGCATATCTGGTTTGTCAAAATCGGGTTCCGGATAGGCTTTCGGAGTTCCGAGGCGAAAAATCAAAAAATCGGGGCATCTGGTGTCTGGTGACCGCTTCAGCGGACCCTTTACCACTGAGGCGGCACCACTACAGCTTCCTTGGGATGGCTGCAGTGGTTTGACCTCTTTAGCGGTAGCGGTTTCCACTGCGGCGGTCCCGCTAAAAACTGATGTCGGGCCCAATATTAAAACCCTCATATCTCCCTCATTTTAAGTACAAATGAGGTGATTCAAAAGACAAAATTCAAGGATATTTCATGAGGAATCCAATGGTGCCATCCAATATTCATTTTGAGGTCATATCATCACAAAAATCGAGGAAAAACAGAGACTATGTCGGATTTAGACCTCATTTAGGATACCTTCTCGCCTGGAAGCTTGGGGATGAATGGATTCTTGATTATTTCTCAAGATTGTTCCTATGGGAAAGGTCTAAACCTCATGCTTAACAGTTTTCATTAATTAATCCATCATTTTGTCTTTGTAAAACCCTTCATCTTCCAAAAATCTCTATGCAAAACCTAGGGTTCTTCAACCCAAAATTGGGGTTTTCCATGAAAGAGTTCTTAAAATGAATTGGCTTCCTAGATTGTGAATAAATGATGTTAATGTTGCTATTTATGCTAGATAATGATCTATCTAGGCTTGTTAACCAATAATCTTCCATTCTAGAGTTGAAATTCTTGAATCAAAGTTAGGGTTCTTAGGCCCTAAATTAGGGGTTTTCATATAAATGATGATTTTAAGAATTAATTGAGTATTCCTATGATTAAAGTAATGGGCTTTTCCCTTTTTGAATTGAATTTGTTATTTTGGTCATAAAATTCCCGTTTTGCCCTTAGGGCCCGTTTCTCCTAAATTAAGGGTTGGAATTTGACCCGAATAGAAAGTATCCAATATGGATATCATTATTCATGGTTTCTTACATAGAATTCATATGTGATAGAGATTAATTATTTGGAGATGCTTCAAAAGACAAGGTAACGTGTGGGTTCGTGGCACCTGTTCAGCTGCCAGATAGGTTATGGCTTCCCTTTCGGTAGACTCCGATTAGTTTTATATATTCATGTATTAGAAGAAACAGAGAATGCATGTGTAGTAATTGGATATTTGGGATGGAATCTTGGGATGGTATTGTTGTGTGATTTGTGTGTTCGGGCTTGTGGCCTGTAGAGTCCTTCGATTGTTTGATGCGATTTTTCATTAATATCGATGGATATATAGGACTTGGAAGTAGCGGGTGAAACCTATTGTATGTCTGATGATGAAAAATTCCCATAATATATGATTATTGTGTTATGCCATTAATAGTGAATCTAGTGGACGAATGGGAGGATAAAATGTACCCATGATTGTGATTGAGTCCAAAATGAGTTGTGACGAGGGTTTTTGACTGTAGGGTGAGATTCGTGTTCCTAATTTAAGGAAGTGGCAAATATGTATATCGATTGGTTGACCTTTGTGTGTGGGACTAGCCACCACGTTATGTGTGTTTGATTGTACAATTGTGTTAGCTTGATGCCATGTGTAGTTGGTAGATATCGAATTCTACATGTTGTCTTGATTCGGATAGGATTGACATATCCGTTGTTGGTATTTGTACTTGGATATATGTTGGCATACCCACTGTTAGTATTGTGATGTGATACGCTGTTGGCATACCCGCTGTGGTATTTGTGATATTGAACTCGACTGTTGGTGATTGACCTATGCATTGCACGCATTCTCTCATATTCATGATGCATGGCCGATACCCGGTGATGATCCGGTATCGTTGATTGAGCGAAACTGACATTTGATAAACTCTTTTACTTGAGTGATTGTTAAAAGGCCGATGTCTGAAGATCCATTCCAAAATCGTTGTTTATATGAAACTGATACTTGATAAACTCTTTTATGAGGAGGCCGATGTCCGAGGTTCAATTCCGAAATCGTTGATATGTGCATTCCATACATTTCCCTCATATTCATGATGCATGGCCGATATCCGGTGATGATCCGGTATCGTTGATTGAGTGAAACTGATATTTTGATAAACTTTTTTTTGTGATTGTGAGGAAGCCGATGTCCGATAGTTATATTCGGGAATCATTGTTACAGGGCCGATTCCGATGTTATCCCAAAATCATTTGATAATGCATGGACTCCGCGGGTCCCCTAGAGTGGTGCCGGTGAGACTCCCCCTGTGAGCAATTAGCCAGGGTCCCGTCTGTCTGTTTGGCAAAGATCCGGGACGGGCGGCACTCAGACTTCACTAGTCAAACTGGGTTGTGCTACCGAGAAGTCGATATTTCCATCCGGAGTACATGTGTACACCTCATTTGCATGTCATGGCACTGTACCCATACATCTTGCATTGCATTGCATTGCATTGATACATCTTGCATTGCATTGCATTATGGCTTATTTGAGATGATTTGGTGTTTACCTGTGATGATTGGATTTAGATTGATTTATTCAGACTTGGCACATTTGGGATTAGATGCTATACTTAGGCAATGACGTGTACTAGGATCTGGATTTATTGATTGAATTTGTTGAGGTATCCTATAGACCATCCGTAAGATTAGTTATATGTTTGGTCTCTATGTCATGTAGGATAACGGGTGTCTTGATGATGAGTTGACTACTAGACTGAAACGATCGATTTAATGATATGTGAGTTCTGATATCGTGTGAGCTTGACTGGCGAATTATTAGAGCGAAATTAATGCTTAAGGGTATTAATTTACAGTGTGTGGTAGATCGCTGTATGACTTGATTGCGTTGTTATCATGTTTATCTGTGAATTCTCTTACTGATATGTGTTACTAACCATTGTCGGCCTATGGTACTTACTCAGTACGTGTGGTTGTACTGACATTGTGCTTGCTACACCCTTTTTGGGGTGTAGATTATTTTAGGTGATTGACCGAAGCATATGTGGACATACGCGGTGCCTATCGAGAAGGCCTCCTCCCATTTCATTTCGGGATGGGGGTTGAATCTTAGAATGTAGTGGTAGTTCTGAAATCATTAGTCGCTCTTGTACTAGTCTAGACCAGGTCATGGGAAGTTGGATCGAGTCTGTATTTGTTACATCATTGTAATCTTATTGATTCTTGAGTTTATTGAATATATTATGAAGTTTCTACTGAATTTCTAAGTATCTATTGATTTAAACGAATCGCCTTTACTTATTTGATGTGAATTCAATGATATTGTTCGCCTACCGAGGTGGGAAAGGTAGGTGCCCGCGCGACTCGAAATTAGGTCGTGACAAGTTGGTATCAGAGCTTAGGTTACCGGTCTACTCGGTGCAAGAGAAATGTGTAGTAGAGTCTCGTGAAATGGTACAGAGATGTATGTACCCATCCACGAGAGGCTATGGGGCATGTTAGGAAAACTCCCTTCATTCTTTCTATTCATGCTACTTTAGTAGAATTGGTATCTCGGTAGGGTCCAATTGGTATCTAGGAGATTCCAATTGGTATCTTTGAATTCTTGTTGTATTCTCTCTCGAATGGCAGAAACCCGTTCTAAATTATGTGCTATCAATTTCGTATGTCAGGTTACGATACGATATGAAAAGTGTCATCTTAATTCGGACGCTTGACCAAGTTCAGTTTTAGTTATTGTATGAGTTTCTGTTGTGGGAATTTGGTTAAGATGTTTCATTGTTGGTTCTTTGAGAGATGTGGAGTTGGTAATAAGAGCCGAAGGATACCTGTGATCCTAGTAGTCGGTTGCTCGAAAATGGTCAATGCATGTGGGCTTAGTAAGAGCGGTCTGTTGAGGATAGGATCAGATTTTAAAAAAAAAAAAGTTTTGACTCCGAATGCGAGGACGAATATGAGTTCGCTAGGAATTACCAGATTCGACAAGTATAGTGATTGCGTATAGTAGATAAGAGAAGTTGAAAGTAAGTACTAACAGGTCGATATTGTGAGGGAGCATAGAGAATTCGAATTCTTAAGGGGATTGGTATTGGTACTTCTTGTGTACATGGAATTGAGTCGAGATAAAGAGGATTTGGATAGAAAATTCTTGAGCACTAAGAAGGAAATAATTAATATCTGGCATGATTATGAGAATGTGTTTGTGACTATTATGAGAGTAAGATTCTAGTAACCAAGCAACTGTTAGGAGTTATGTCCAGTATCGGATTGAGGCCGAGAACCTTTGTGCTTATTGTGTGGCTTCGGTGAGTTTTATTATTTTCGGTGTTGTTATCCAGTTGAAGTGGATGGTATAGTCGCTTGAATGGTTAGGTGTGCTTAGGTTTGACAATGGAGACATTCTAATTTAGTGAATCATATATGAGGCTTAAACCTTTTCGAGTTATATGGATCATTTTGGAATTCAAAATAAGGAATGGAATAAGTGGAACCTTGGTGGAGGAAAGCCGGGTCATTGTGGACCAAGTATGTGCTTCGTTGATTTAGAGTTTAGTTGATTTAGACTCTGATACATTGAAAGGTAACTCTAATGTGTAAAGTGCGTGGTGTGATTCTATCTTCAAGGTTAGTTCAGTAGTGTGCAAGACTTATGAATTGCGGTAATTGATTTGGTGGCTTCGAGAATTGGTTGGTGTTAGTCGAGAGTGGCAAGAATTAGGTGCGCCCTTGGGAGTACTTGAATTTATTTGAATGATGGTATTGTAGTCTAGCATAGAATAGTCGAGCTTGTGATTGTTGTGTGATTGAGAACGTAAGATTACGGAATGGGTAAGTGATAAGAAGTGGTGACCAGTGAATGAGTTAGTGTGTGTTTAAGAGAAAGGATTTGTAGACATTCTTAGTATGTTATGGCTATCAGTGCTTCCGAGATGGGATCGTGTTGTGGTACGTGTTATATGCTATGAACAACATTGATAGAATGACTTCGGATATTATGGGCCCGAAGTGATTATGCTTGTTAGCTCCAGGGATGGTGAGATTTTCATGCTTTCAAAAATATTATGGGTTATTGAGGTATTATAATGGAACGTTTGATAGTTACAAGATTGATTTATGAGTACATATGTCCTTAGTGTCGAAAAAATTTGGGTTGTACCAGGTATGCGTATTAGGTAATGTTAAGGAATTTGAGGCCGCATTCGCAAGATTTAGTCATCCGGTACTTTTAAAACAATTTGGGTAAGTTTCTGCTTTTAAAGCCAAGAGCGGTAACTTATGGTTTGCTATGCACGGTAAGAGGGTGATGGGTTCCAAGTAAATCAGTTTAAACGGATGTGATAAGGAACGCCTGATTTTTGAGGTTTGTTATTAGAAGTCCTTGTGGTATTCCACTAGAGTCAGCCTTTCGATTAGTACAATGGGTTATAATGATAATGGTTATGCTTCGGAGAGATTCTAGGATTGTGATAAGGCTCTGTTCTAATCATTAGATGTTGGCAGATCTTGCTCTATGCAATACTCGACGGCAAGTTCCTAGATAAGTGATTTGAAGAGTTAAGGAGACTTAAGACTGACCAAGTCAGCTACGAGAAAGACAAGTTTTGATGAAATAGCTTAGAGTTTTTACGGAAGATTTAGGATTTTCTTTCGGAAAGAGTAAGTCTTGGTTTCGGTTTGTATTGTGTACTACTAAGAAATTGTGATTCAAGGAGCGACTAGCTTAGAATACCTTACCAGTTCTGAATGTTTTATGATTAGTTATGTCTAAAGGTTCGTGCTATTTGATTTATCGATGAGAGATCTGTTATGTGTTTTAGAGACATGGTAATTGAGTCTTTTGGCTAAGTGCGAACGAATTGCGGTTTGGGTTTGCTTCTTGTTGTAAGAGCTTCGTGTTAGTTGTGATATGATTTCCTTTGTTACCGTAAATTCTACTACTCTCGTTCTTCACTCGAGGGCGAGCGACTGTTTAATTGGTATATGATGTAACGACCCATTTTGTCATTACCGTGATTCTTCTATTTTTGCCCTCATTGACTAGTTCCTAAGCCTCGTTAGAACTATTTTGACCCAAGAAGATAGTTGGCATGACTTCCTAGGCATCGTTTTGGGTATTGGAATGTTTTCTAGAAAAATTTGGCTTTAAACGAAAACAGTTTGATCGGGAGTTGACTTTTGGGTGAACGGATTTCATTCAGAGATCCATCAATTTCGAGAGGTTCATAGATTGATTTATGATACATTGGTGGGACTAGTTCGGCTCCAAATGCACACGGGTGCATTTTGGGACTTGGTTTGGGAATGGTTATTGAGGTTTGGGAGTTGACATAGTCAACGGTATCTCCGTTGGGAAATCCGAGGTCACGGGTGTGTTCGTACCGTGTTTTTACATGTGGATGCATATTTTGTTTGTTGAAATCGGACCTCGGATGATTATCGAAAATCGAGTTGGAAAGTTAGTTTTTAGCCGCTCGGGAGTTGACTTAGCCAGCGGTGTCTCTGTTGGGAATTTCGAGTGCGCGAATGAGTTCGTAGCACGTTTTTACCTATATCTGCATATTTTGTTTGTCAAAATCGGGTTCCGGATAAGCTTTCCGAGTTCCGGGGCGAAAAATCGAAAAGCCGGCTCTCGGTGTCCAGTGACCGCCAGCGTGACCCTTTACCGCTGGGGCAGCACCACTACAGCGTCCTTGGGACCGCTGCTGTTACACCCCGTATCTTCAAAGAAGCACTTATCAAATTTAAAACATAAGTACGTTGAGTTACGGTTAAGTAAAACCACTTTGGAATGTAAGCAGTAAGCATTACTAAGTATATTTAATGAGTGAAGGATGTACATAAGGTATACCGGAAGGTTTTATAAGGAAATGAGTGGAAGAAATGTAGTCGTACGACTTTGGAGAAAGGATGGGTGAAGTTTTGTGTGAAAATTTTGGTCCAACTTGGGGGACGAATATCTCTTCTCATATGAAGTGCGAAGAGAAACAAAAGCCTAAAATGAAGTTCGTCGAGTCTAGTTTCCAACACAACAAATCGCTCGTCGATAGGACATCGGAATAGAGAATTATGGACGTTACAAGTTCGGCTGACAAAGCAGAAATGCGTGCTACAAGCGGCCACAAGAACCGACTTGCTAACAGCGCGGTCGCTACGGCAAATTGCTGTGCTGACCCCGACCCGAATTTGACCCTTATATAAGGGGTAAAAACCCCCTTTTTCACCAGATTTTAGCCCAGAAATCAGTAGGGAGAGTGAGGATACCAAAAAGTGAGCAATTTTCAAGTGACGGAATATTAGTTTAGGTCCGGATAGCGCATGGTTGTGATTGTAGGCTTGTTTTGCGGTGGATTTTGACGTGGATTCAAAGCGGATATCGGAGATATTGCTACTTCAACAAGAGTAAGGTATGGATCTCTTTTGTCATGACCCAACCCCGTAGGCCGCGACTAGCGCCCGAACTGGGCACCCGAACACACATATTCGACGGAATCACATCAAATGATCTACACGTATACAAATATCGCATCTAGTGTCAAACTATTACAAACACAAACACGGTATATATCGAAGCTTTAAGGCTATATTTCAAACTTATATTATTTTAAAATTTCGGCGTAGTTTTCTTTGTTTTTCGACTATCCAAAATAACCTCGCACGCAAAAAATACCAACAAAGGCCACACGTGGCCAACGGATCGACATTTATATATATACAAGCCGACATAGGTTGCCATGGCGAACGAGAATCGCCCAAAACATATATCATACAAGTCTAACCGAACAGACTGGGCACAACCCACACGTATATATCCACATACCTCTAAACAGAAAGACAGAATCATATGACGGGATAGGGCCCCGCCGTACCCCTGAACAAACAAATACCTATGCCACGAACGAATATGTACCAAAATGTGGGCTCCGGAACAAAGGAGCACTCCAAGACCGACGATGGAATCCTAAGCGGCGGATCACCAAAATCGTAGAGTCCGTACCGCGGGCATGAAACGCGTACCCCCAGAAGAGAAAGAGGGGTCGTACGAAATATGTACCGAGCATGTAAAGCATAGAATCACCATAATCAATCGTCTTGAAACGAGGGAGGACGGAAAAGTAGCATAATAACCAGAAAATCATAACACTTGCCTTTGAAACATAAATCATACGTATCCATTCATATACGGCTTCATCACGGACGGAGAAACAGAGTCGAAAATCATCTCGTACACGTACATAGATATAACGTGCCCCGGCCCCGTACCGAGAGGCGCGGTAGTAAAGCCATCGAGATACATATACATATAACGTGACCCTTTAATGAGGGACACGGTAAGTAAAATCATCATATCATATACATATAACGTGCCCCGGTCCTCTAGTGAGAGACGCGGTGAATGAAGTCATCATATGCCATCCTGGCCACCTCCCCATATCATCATATCATATAACATTCCCCGGCCCTCTAGTGAGGGACACGGTGAATCATACTGCAAAATCGTGCACGAATACATGCCCTGGCCCGGGACGCAGTGAAAGAGGTCATAACAGCTCGCACGAACAGAGTAGTGAGAAACCATATACACAAATCATCATCACAGACTCAATCAACATAATCAAACGAAATCTCATTTTAAAAGCTAAATAACGGTCAAGTCGAGTTCCTTCCGAAAAATCGGTCGAGAACATATCAAGTAGTGCTTTAGAAATTGTAGGTACGTGTTGAAATCATATGACATAGCTCGTGGAAATCAAAAACATAGTCGTCATTACAGACTCAGTCGGATAGTCGAAGCGAAAGATTATTTCAAAACCAAGACAATAGCCAAATCGAATTTTCTTTCGAATATTACACGGGAACATATCAACCCGAACTTTAGAAACCGTAGTCATGTATCAAAATCATATACGTGAAATCATTATCATAACTCAAAGGGTAAGTAAACTGATCGTACTTGAAATCGGGATTCATAATCATATCTTATTCTTGCAAAAGTCATCAGAAGTACATAAAGGAGAGTCGCGGGACCCACGAACGGGTGTCGACCCCGGCCGGGCCCGCCTATGGAAAACATAGTCGTCATACATCATGGAATCATTTTTTTTGAGCATATCGAGGCGATCCGGTTCTCGTTGTGGAAAGTTACGGACTTTCGTAGTTTTCGGAGTCGTTTAGGAACAAAACGCTTTAAAACCAAATTTTTATGCCACTTTTAAAACTTAGTCATACAAAGACATAAAGGACAATATTTCATCATATCATGCTTATAAAGATCAAGAAACAAATAATAATCATAGATGTGGTCGGATCGCGAGAGTAGAATTTCCTCGATACTCGTATCATAGCCTATTTAAGACTAAGGCATGCCAAAAGAAGGAAGGGTTGCGCTTTACATAACTTAAACGCTTCCAAAGCTACTCCAAACTCAAGCTAACCACGATCTACGCCTCGGGCTCCCCAAGGTCTACAAACGAATCATAATGTGCCAAACATTAGCTATAGACATTTTGGGCATTTAATTCCAATTTCGCCCTTAATTCTACGAGAGAAAATTCGCGCATTCCCCCGTAAATAAAGCCACCCCGAGAATTTAACTGGCCAAAATCAACAACAACAACAACAACAACCAACCTAGCAACATTTATAACCAATCCGAAAGACAATATAACATTAACAACTCTCTTTTACATCATTCAACCACTTTCAACATATTCAACTCAATGGCTTACGTTCAAGCCAATATCAACACTTTTACATTCACTTAACAACCCGAATCCATACTAACATCAATTAAGAATATTTCAAACAATTTATACAATATTTCCAACAATCCAACAAGGCTCCAATTTGCCCAAAACTGTCCCCCAAACCCGAGACACACTATAACACACTTCTCATTTCCAAATCATGATTTGTACCAACAATTCACATTCTAACAATATCATTCTCATAAATATACAAATTACATCAATTGCACAATAGTCTCCAATTCAGCCCACAACACTTACGATATCAATTTGAGTCATTAAACTATTATCGTCAACATAGGATTCATAACGACAACAACTAAACAAGCGATATTAATTCATTCTTTGCCATACTACATGACCCATATTCGGCCATATACCCACATACACATATAGATGTTTATCATTCATTTCTTCACTCTATAATGATCACAACATGCTAACTAGACTTCAATTCATTACTTCCATACAACACAACACACATACACCTACACGGCTACACACCACACACACCACCTCAACTCCAACATGTTATATTTCATGAATTTCCTTCACTTTAACATACTACAACATGCATACAACATTTATAACACATAAAACATAACTAAATCTCACCTTTCTTCTTCAACTCCACAATTTGTCTAGGGTTTGCGATCTACAAAACGAATGGTTTGATGATCCAAACAACGCTTCCACGTTAATTAGGGACCTCAAATTAGTGGATTTGCATCAACAAAATATTTTTAGGATGGCTAGAATTGAAGTTGGGTTTTTTTTTTTTCTCTTCTCTTCTTGGCCGAGAGCACCCTCAATGGTGTTCTTCAACTTCTATTTTTTCTAAGTGTTGTAAATGAGTAAAAGATGACTTAGAAGTCATCTTTTAAGCTCCCATGTGAATTGCACAAGTGTCTATGGCCCACACACATGTGTTGGACCAATTAAAATTGTCCACAAAGTGTGTGGTACCAATTCAAAGCCATGGCCAACATGGCCAATTTTCATGAATTACTAACTTCCAAATATTCCACTTTTGGTCCCAAATTTTCCTAAATATTCCATGCCAACAAATTCATGAACAACTTGTGTCTCAAAACGAAATCGAAGGTCAAGAGTCCCGACATTGTATCCCGGAATGGTTTTGTCCCTAACTTATCACAATTAATCCGGATTGTCCCAATGTACGAAAACACGGGATATAACATCTTTCTATTTACGCTAATACCGGTTCATTCACGAAGGTAGAGTGGTTAAATAATTGTATAGTAAGTGGGTTAGTTACGGAAGTTGAAAAATAGCATGTGGGCTATTTTATGGTATATATTAGTGTTGGAAATGATATTATTGATGTTCGTATGGTTGTTGTTGTTGTTGTTGTTGTTGGTTGCTGAATTGAGATTTCGAGCTAGGCATATAAATAGGGGAGATGCTGCCCAATTTCCGGCAGGACATAAAATAGTTTAATTTGAAAACTTAGGACAAGTGTACGGTGATGAGTCTAACGTTAGTGTAATTTCTCTCGAATGTAGATTTACGATCTCGGGCGGATAAGCGTAACTAGTAGGAAGTCGAACAGGTATGTTAAGGCTCGTCCTTTTCTTTCAAAGGCATGATTCCTATGGTATGATTCCATAAGTGTTTTCATAACTTCCTTGATTTCAAAGCTAGAAGTTTATGACTCTTAAAGCTTCATATGATGTTAAGAACGAGAATGTTTTTATGAGGATTACGTTGAGGATGATTTTTACGCTTAAAGGTCTCAAATATGATTTCAACGATGATATGAAAATGTTAAGCTATTTCATGATTTTTTTCTCGATTTATTTCATTGTTGTTGATCTCGCACTTGTAAATTGTTCCTCAAGGTGGGATAGAGCGATAGTTTTCATTTGAACTCCTATGCTTGCCATGAGTATAATATATGTATATGGCTACTTTGTGACATTACGAGAGAGCTACATTATTTCATTTTGATTATGCCTTACTCATTTTTTCATTCTTCATGTATATAAGGAGCACGATGTGGGGTGTGTGTTGTGACCTTTTGTCACGACAACTAGGGGTCGCGACGAGTACCCGATACTTGTCTGGATGGCACATCGTCATATGTCTTGTTCTTATTACTAAGTGGGCCGTATGAACCTCGGCATTTTCACAACATCGCCGATAATAGCATACATGTAAACGGTAGTAGTGATCAACGATCTTGCGACATATCACCCACGGTGACAAAGACAACTAGGGTAAAACATCTCCCCATGTATATATCTGTCTCTACGAGCCTCTATACACGATACATATAGTTACAAGTAACCGACTTTCGTGTCCAAATATATACACTAAAGTAGTACCCAAATAGAAGCTCGTGAACAAGCTGGAGCGCCTCTCGATACACGGGGAGAAGCTCTGAGGAGTCGAGCCGCGTCAACTGTCCGGCTCGCGTGGCATGAGACGCAGCCCCCCCCAAGAAAAGGGGTCGGTACGAGCGATTATGCAGGAGTATGTAAGCCATGAAAGATAATACGATTGAAGCATGTAACATATGAGCAATAACAACATGTGGAACCAAAGATCATATAACGAGATAAAAGGATAACTTTATACTGTAGAGTGCCTTTCGTGCGGATGTCATGCTTGCTTATTATATACTTTTGTTCAAAACATTTCGTGTCATATACATATGAAAATAACAAGTCGTATCGGCAAAATACGTACGTGACTTAAGCCACATGTGTCCGCGTCGGGCATCCGCGTCG
>NW_026722749.1:0-7097 GCF_029784015.1 Lycium ferocissimum | reverse complement strand
TACGATGTTTGCATCTGCTTCAGAATAATATTTATATAACTTAGCAATGTTGGGCATGAATAAGATACGATTATGTCGGTTCAGTAAGTAAGTGTGTACGGGTGTCCAGCTAGGACACCAGTCGCAGCCCACGGAGCTGGGTCGTGACATTCCTAATGTGGCAGGTTTACGCCACCAAATATTGAGAGAAGCTCATTGTTCCTGTTATTTTATCCACCCCGGAACAACAAAAATGTATCATGATCTTAAGTCTATATATTGGTGGAATGGGATGAAGAAAGATATAGCAGAATTTGTAGCTCAATGTCCCAACTGTCAACAAGTGAAAATTGAGCACCAAAAGTCGGGCGGATTGTTGCAAGCCATAGAAATCCCAACTTGAAAGTGGGAAGTAATTAACATGGACTTTATTACAGGCTTACCCCATTCTCGGCATAAGTATGATCCCATATGGGTGATTGTGGATAAACTCACTAAGTCCCTCTCATTTCATACCGGAATCGGAACGACGTATGTAGCAAGAGATTATGCAAAGCTTTATGTGAAAGAAATAGTGCGACTTCATAGTGTTCCAAAGCATCTATTATCTCATAAGAGGAATCGGTTCTGACTAATTTCTAAGTCCTTCCAAGAGGGTTTGGGACTCGTATGAGCCTTAGCACCGCATTTCATCCACAAAGCTGGATGGAAAAAGCCTACGTACATATCGTACTCTCGAGGATATGTTACGGGCATGTATGTTAGATTTTGGAGGTAATTGGGATGATCACTTGCCACTCATTGAGTTTGCTTACAATAATAGTTATCGTTCTAGCATCCAAATGGCACCGCATGAGGCTTTATACCAAAAAGTGTAGATCCCAATTGGGTGGTTTGAAGTAGAGAGACTAAATTGATAGGGCGGACTTAGTCCCAGCCAAGCCATAGAGAAAGTTAAGCTCGTACCGTACCGGTTATTGGCGACCTAAAGTCATCAAAAGTCCTATGCGGATAATCGCCGAAGGGACTTAGATTTCCAAGTTAAAGACTGGGTATTCTTGAAATCTTCACCAATGAAGGTTGTAATGAGATTTGGCAAAAAGGGGAAGCTTAGTCCCCGGTACATTGGGCCCTATGAGATTGTGCGCAAGGTAGGCAAAGTGGCTTACGAATTAGATCTACCTCCTGATTTGGAGTCAGTTCATTCAGTTTTCCATGTCTCGATGCTTCGAAAATGTGTTGGAGATCCTACTAGGATCGTCCTAGTAAATGATGTTCAAGTGACAGAAAAGTTAACTTATGAAGAAATACCCATTGCCATATTATATAGGCAAGTACGGAGGCTTAGAAACAAGGAAGTGGTTTCAGTTGAGGTTTTGTGGAGGAACAATAATGTTATATCTCGCATTTCGCACGTCGGAATATTTTTAGGTTGGTTGCGAAGAATTATGGACAAGGTTATCCCTCGACTTTGTTTTACGACAAATGGTTTATGATTTTATTGGATGGGAGTATTAAAGAAAGCTTGGGGTTAAAAGTGAATTTGGAAAGTTAAATGTTCATGAAATTAAAGGCTAAGGTGGAGTGGGCCATAGGGCCACAAGTGATTATTAATTATGGAAGCATAAGAGGATGATTAAATCATTTTTTGTCATTTTCATTCAAGGAAATTTCTAGAAAATTAGAGAAAAAGGAAGAAAAAGAAAGAAGGGGGAAAACGGCCAAAAATAGAAAAAAGGGGGCACATGACCAACCATGTGCCCATGCCTATATATATATATATGTAAGTCATGTAGAGAAAACAAGACCACTTATCATTTAACTTCAAGAAAATTCAAGAAAATGGAGAAAGAGAGGCAAGAGGGGGTTCGGCCAGCCTTGGCCGAACATGAACATGTGGGAGGTTGATCATGAAAAATTGTTCTCTTCATGTTTCCTACTAATTGGAAGGTCCTCTACGACGTGGAGCAATCGTTGAAGCAAGAAAAACACTCCCCTTGTCAACCATGTTCTAGCCGAGAAAGGGAGAAGATGGAATGAAAGGTATGGTTCAATTCTCTTTTGCATGTTTTGTGGCTGCCTTGGATGTGTTATATTGCATGGAAATGGATAAAAATCATGAAGAGTTGTGTGTTGTAAGTTGTGGCCGTGTGTAGTATGTTAAGGCCGTGTATGTGTGTGGTTGTGTTGGAGTGAAGAATTAATTGTATGTAGCTTGTTTGTGTGTTGTTGTAATGTGTGGGAAATGGATGAAAAGTATGAAGTTGTGTGTGTTGAGGGGCTGACCGAATGGTGGCTGGTTGTGTGGTAGAGATGGACAAATTGTACTTGATATGATTTGTTTGTCGTATGGTGAATTCTACAATGTGAAACGAAGGTTTAATGACTTATGTTGGTGTTGCACTTGTTATGGGCTGTTTTGAAAGTTAATATGATTCTGATATGTTCTCTTATATTTATGAAGTTATGGTGGAAATGTATGGAATTGTTGACGTAGTATGAGAATTGAAAGAAAGAAATGCATTATTGTCGTATTCATTAAGTTGGAAGATTTCGGGTCGCATAGCATATTGTTGAATTGTCTTGAAATATTGTGCGAATTGCTTAGAATGCGTTATGAATTGATTATGGATGTTGTCTTTATGATTATTGGTTTGGTTGTTGTTGAAAATTGGCCGAGTTAAATTCTCGGGGGGGTGATGGATTTATAGGGGAGGAGCTTCGCCAAAATTTCCGTAGAAAAAGTAATGGCTTGGAATTGGAATCTTCAATGCTTATGGTTAATGTCGGACATCTTATGATATTATTGTAGAACGTGAGAAGCCGAGACGTAAGGTTGGAATAGCTCGGAGGGCGGCCAAGGTATGTTGTCACGACCCAACCCCGTAGGCCGTGACTAGTGCCCGAGTTGGGTACCCAAACACATTCGTCAAACCCGAATCACACAGTACCGGCTTATGCACATATGAATATCAAACGCCGTTCAAACACATCTCTCAAACTCAAACACATATATATATACATATATCGAAAGCCGACAAGGTCAGTCCGATGGCGCACGGCCCAAAACATATAATATACAAACCCATCTGTACCGGATAGGCACATAACCCACATAAACGTCTACGGAGCCTCTAAAACAAACCAACGAGAATCATATGACGGGACGGGGCCCCGCCGTACCCCCGAACACACACACACATATATGCAACGAACGAGTATGTACCAAGATGTAGGCTCCGAGATAAAAGGAGCACTCCAACACAAGCAGATGGGTCTCTAAGCGCGGGTCGCCAACCGGTCGTCATGCGCGGGCATGAAACGCGACCCCGAAGAAAGGGGTCGACGAAATATGTACCGAGTATGCAAAGCGTAGAAATGCAAGAAATAATCGAGTCACACTCGAAACAAGAAAGTAAGTACATTTCCAAAATGCCAAATGTTTATTTTTAAAATATAAAGCATGCAAAAGGGCACGTAAAATATGGTCGCCCGCACCCGATGGCGCCATAACACAAGATAACACCGGAAGGTTTCAAATCTCCGTACAACCCCGAACGCAACACATCATCACAACACATCATAAGCCATATCACAAAGATAACTCCATAAATGGAACCCGGCCTATGGCGAGGTCTCGGGAACCGTAACACAAGATAACACCGGAATATATCATAATGCGCACGACAACAAAACCGGCCCGGAACCGCGAACGATGTACCAACAAACCGCACGAGCAGTCCGTGAGTAACCATATGCATAAAATCGTTATCATAAGTTCAAAAAGTAAGTAAAAGGACCGTACTTGGGAATCGGGAAAATCGTCATACCAAACTCTCTCAAACGTCATCGAAAAGTACAAAGGAAGGTCGCGGGACCCACGGACGAGTGTCAACCCGAGCCGTCCGCGCATGAAAAACATACTCATCACACGTCATACAACCTCCCACGACGATATCGAGGCAATCCGAGCCCTTAGTCGAAAGTTATGAGCTGCCGTAGTTTCAACATCGTTTAAGAATAAAACTTTTGAAAACCAAATTTTTATGCAACTTTAAAATCAATTTTTCCAACAACATCAAACCCAATATTTTCTCACATCAACATACGAGTACCAAAAGACAAACGCGAATCATAGACATGCTCGGATTATGAGAATGGAATTTCCTCGAGGCTAGTATCGTAGCCTATATTGAACTAAGGCATGCCAAAAGAAAGAAGAGTTAAGCTTTACATACCTCGCTCGCCCACAACGCTATTCCAAATCAAACTTATATCTCGAACTCCCCAAGATCTACATGACATTAATAAATACCAACGTCAACCAAGCATTTAGAAATTCATCTCCCAGCTTAACACATAATCCTACGGAAAATCGGGCAACACTTCCTTTATAAATAGACGAACCCCGAGAATTCAACTCGCCAAATTCAACAACACAACAACACCAACAATCATTCCAATAATATCCATAATCAATTCAAACATATTTGAACACTAAAGATTCTTCTCCGCACATTCCAACAACATTCCAATTATGCTTACCACAACTACATACTTACAAACCAATATGTAATCAAACTAACGCATATTCAATTATCAATCCAAAACCATTCAAGAACTCTTTAAATAATTCATGCAATATTTCCAACAACCCAACAAATACTCCAATCCACCCGAAATGGTCCCCAAACCCGAGAACTTCAACTCTAACACATTTCTCGGTTTCAAATCATGATTTGCTCCAACAATTCATACTCTAACCATGCCATTTCCATAAATATAAAAATCACACTAAACACACAAAATCTTCCAAAACAGCCCACAACACTTACAATACCAATTCGAATCATTAAACTCTTATTTCCAACATGGAATCCACATAACAACAACAACCAAAAATTCTAAGAAAACTAATTCATTTCTTGACACACATAATAGGCCATATTCGGCCAACTCACCTACATATATGCTTCATGATTTTCATTCACTCCAACACTCTACAACAACCAAACATGTTACATAGAACTCATGCACCACCTTTAACACAACATACACCCATGCACGGCTAAACTACCATACACACGGCTTCAACTTCAAATACAAAACTCTCATGAATTTCATCCATATTAACATACAACAACACACATAAACCTTCCATAACTCATAAAACAAGATTAGAATTTACCTTTCTTCACAACTCCTCAACTTGTCCAAAGTTGGCCAAGGATGAAAACGAGCAATCCAACGCTTGAAACAACAACTCCACGTTATCAAGCACCCTTGATTTAGTAGATTTGCTTAGAAGAAAAAATTTTGGGAAGGCTTAATCTTGGTCTTGAAGTTGAAGGCTCTTGGCCGAATGGTTGATGGGTTTTGTTCTCCAATGTTCTTGATTTTTCTAATGTCTTGAGATGGTGATAAAATGAGTCCTTATTCACCTTTTATTTCAAATAATGGCCAACCATGTGGCCATGGCCCAACTTAAGGTGGCCGGCCACATGGCCTATTTTTATTTCCTCAATTTCTTTCAATAATTGGCCAACTTCCACATATTCCATCTTTGGTCCCAAAGTTTCTTTGATGTTTCCATACCAATAACATCATACACACTAGGTCCTACGACAAAATCGAAAGTCAAACGTCTCGACTTCATATCCCGAAAGGTCTTACCCTAACTTATCATAGTTAACCCGAACCGTCCCAACGTTCCAAATACGGGATATAACATCCTTCCCCCCTTTAGAACATTCGTCCCCGAATGTTCAACTAATCTTATGAGGTCATCTAAGGATCTCGGGGAAAGTTCCCGTTATTACCATAACACATAGTCGTACCTGCCAATCATACTCTTTATCTCGAATTCGGACTTTCTATCGCTCTCATCGCTTAGATTTCGTTTTCAATTTTCCATTCACACATCATGCCGCAATCCTAGCTCATTGGCCTCTTACATCCGAACTTGCAGGATTTCCAAAAACTTCCAGGGGGTCACCCATCCTGAATTCTCCTCAAAGCACGCTTAACCTCGGAACTCCGATGAAATACGATGTTTACTCCCAAAAGATAATCGCGTCCGCCTTATCACATGACTTTCATCACGTAATCTCGGAGTAAATTCGAAGTTCTGTCGTATTCCAAACGCTCTCATAACACACTTACTATTTTAGCTCCCTCTCCAAACCTCGACACTAACTTCTCACCTACGGACATGCCTACTTTCCGTTCCAGATACCCAAATTCTCTATGGCAACAAACATACCTTAAGCGTCGTTATTTATAAATACCTAATTATCGATTTTCGGATCCTTACCCGCTGTTATCAAACAACATTCATACAACAAATACACATACATAAGAACATTACAATAAAGGCCTATACACCGATCGCATTCGGCGGCCACCTACGGGATCCGCCTACACCTTAAGCGTATATGCGGTTCGAAGGACCGCTAGCATCGGGGAGTTCCCGCCGCGACCTACGGCCCACCGGTGCCGCACCGCACGACCATGTGTGGCGCATAGGCTGGCCAAGATGAACCGACAATTGACCGTAGGTCGCGCCGCACCGCTCAAACCAACCCCCACCGACAATCCCTCGTCGGATGGCCACGGCGGCCACAATTAAAGCAAGCACCGCCGGCACGGAAACACTCCGGGTGAGACCTCCCCGCCGGTGGGGGGGCCGGAGGTCTGGGTGGTCTCCATTCATTGGAACCCCCGTGTTATATCCCGTAATTTTGAACACTCGAATAAATTGAAATAAGTGCGACTTGTATGAGGTGGAACAATATTCTTATTTTAGTCAATAAACATGTTGCTCATGAAAATGTTAACGTGGAAATAGTGAGAGAGGCGAGGGGCAAAAATCGGAAATTTCGGAAATTAGTTTCGGGAATCGCAAAATGCGATTTACAACCAATTGGGCCAAAAGAACAAAAGAAGGAAAATATGGGCCCAAAAGAGGGGGTGGCCGGCCAAAGCCTTGGCCCAAGCCCCTTAGTTCATTAAATTTCCATGTGATTAATATGTTGGAGCAATAGAAGTTTTAAAGAGGAGTAGAGAAAAGAGAAGAACCAAAAACAAAAGAAGAAGAGCAAAAATTAAAGGCCATTCGG
>NW_026722748.1:0-10863 GCF_029784015.1 Lycium ferocissimum | reverse complement strand
GAATGGGGGAATCGTTCAAAACTTTTTTCCCGGGGCATCATGGGTTTGAGGACGAGTTTGAACAAAAAGATGATAAAAGAGATTATTTTAAAATCGTTAATTAGAATATTTAGTCGGATACATCAAAAAGGGGAAAAGAAAGTATTGTAAGTAGACGATAAAATGAGATACGACGTGGAGAAGAGTTATGGATTTGAGTTTGGCGTGAAGAATGATTATAGGAAAGACGGTTAACGGCCCTGAAAGATTGGGACGAATGACATTCGATGCTTGGTAGGAGTAAAACTATTGGAGAATTCGAGAGGCAGTTCATAATCGACCTCGCAAAAAAATCATTATGTAGGGATCTTTGATGAAGATTTAAACGGACAATACCCGAAATAGCTATAAGTAATGACGACGAGATATATTAGTTACTATTGAGAAATTGGAAATCTAGGATGAAAGATGAAAATTATGGAATATGAATGGGTAAAACGATCAATACGGAAAATAGGACGTATTATGGAAATATCTCGAAATCACAGCAGACTGACCCCGTATTATGCGAAGAAAGGTCATGTGACCAAGTGATGCAGGCTATCCGGCATTAGCATCGTATTTCACCCGCGTTTCAAGGTTCAAGCGTCTTGGACCGGAAACAGTGCAGGATGGGTGACCCCTTACGAAAGTGCGCTCAGGACTCCATAAATGTAAGCGTATGAAATGAATGGGAAGTTAAGACAGCCAAAGGGCCGGTCGAGTTCGCTCGGCCTTAAGTAAGGGCCGGTTGCCCATCACACCCTGTCGAAAATTAGGGTTTGACAAATTGGTATCGGGCTTGATTCGTCTGGGGCGTTCAGGGTTGTCCGTAAAGTCGTGTCCGGAGAGTCTGGTTGTCTTGTCGCTTCACGCCACATTTATAAGCACGAAGAGGCTACGGCACATTCAGGATGGTTACTCTTCTTTCGTATCCGAGATCGTGCCATAGAGCCAAGTCATAGAAACGGGATTCCTTACCACGATTTTTTATTGCGACAAAAGAATGGCGTCGACGAAGAAAGTGACTAGCGATATTGGAAGTTACTAAGCATGCGGAGGTAAGAAAAGGTATGAAAGATATGTTGGGTAAGGTATTGACGTACGATTGAAATGTAAAGTTGGAAAGTGAAAAGGAAAGTAAACGGGGGAAAGTGTAACACGCGTGTTCGTGTTAAGCATATAAGGTAAGTCCATTATATTCGAGGCCGTTATGGATATTGGGAGCCCTGCAAGGCACGGTGATACGATACGATATGATATGATATGTATATATATATTTTGCCCCGTGAGGCATTGTTGAGTATTTCTGCGCGAGGTTTTGAGATAAGAAAATATAGAGGAAACTCGCCGGAATTTTTCCCGTAAATAAAAAAGAGAATGAGATATGGGTCTGTGACATGCTTTGAAAGGTTGTGTCAATAGTAAGGGTAAGATTTGGCCAAGTTGCAAAAGTACGGCCGATTTTGAAAAATAAGTTAATAGCCGAATTGATGGTAATGGTAATCGGGTCGACACCGATATGGTAAAAAGAATTTGGAATGGGTTTGTGATATTAAAGAGACGATTTAGAAGAGGGACAAGTAGAAAAAAAAAAAAAAAAAGTTAAGTTTGGAAAGTGTCAACATAATGATATTTGGGAAGAAAGAAAGTGGATAAATGAAAGGCAAAGGATCAAAAATATGTCGAAATAAAAGTGCCGCCTAAGTGAGGTAGGAAATACGGGAATAGGGCAAAATATAATCGGGTGATAAGTATAGGTATGCCTACGGGGGGAGCGAGTGCGAGAGATGCAAGTGTAAAACAAAGAAATGACACGAGAGTCAGCGGGTTCGCTCGGCCTTAAGTAAGGGCCGGGTGCCCATCACACCCTGTCGAAAATTAGGGTGTGACAAATTAGTATCAGAGCTAATGTGCCTAGAACGTTACAAGTTGAGCAAAGGGAATTACAAGAAGGAAAAGTTTAAACCGAGATATATTGGACCTTATTACGTTATTCGTAAGGTAAGAGGAGATGGAAAGGAAATATGGTTTGGAAGAGATCGCGTGCTATGGTAACGAAGGAAACCCCCGAGATCCTTATAAGACCTTACGAGATTAGTTGAACATTCGAGGACGAATGTTCTAAATGGGGAAAGGATGTTATATCCAGCATTTTGGTACATTGGGATAATCCGATTTAATCATGATAAGTTAAGGACAAGGTTGTAATTTCTTCCGATTTTGTTAAAAGTGCATAAGTTGCATATTCATCTTTTTATTGGTATGGAATGTTAAGGATAAATTTGGAATAAGGAAAATTTGGGGTTAAAAGTGAATTATGAAAAGTTAAGCATTTCATGAAAATTAAGGCTAGAAGTGAAATTTTGAAAACTAAATATTTCATGAAAATGGCCATATGTGGCCATGTGTGTGGTGTGGGCCATAGGCCACATGTGTAAATTATATTTGTAGGGGACATGTATATATAGACCAAGGATGACCAAGTCAATTAGTTAGTCATCATTTTTCATCCTAGAAAATTCAAGAAACATCAAGAGAAAGAAAAAGAAAAAAAAAGGAGAGAGAACGAAGTAAGAGGTGACAACCAAAATTTATGAGTTGATCATGAAAAATTGTTTTCTTCAAGTTTTTCTACTAATTGGAAGGTCCTCTATGTTATGTCCCGTATTTTGTACATCGGGACAATCCGGATTAACTATGATAAGTTAGGGACAAAACCATTCCGGGATACAAGTCGAGACCTTTTGACCTTCGATTTTATTTTGAGACATAAGTTGTGCATGAATTTGTTGGCATGGAACAATTAGGAAAATTTGGGACCAAAATTGGAATTTATGGAAGTTAAAAATCATGCATTTTTCCTTGTTGTGGCCGTGTGGTGTGGTGGTTGGCCCACACAATTTGTGGACAATTTTAATTGGTCCAACACTTGTGTGGGCCAAGGGACACATGTATAAGTCTTATACTAGCCTAAAAGATGACTACCATTTCATTCATCTCATCCAACACTTAGAAAAAATAACAAGAAGTTGAAGAACCACCAAACAATGGCCAAGAGGGGGAAAATTTTCCAACTTCAATTCAAGCCATCCCAAAATTATTTCTTTGATGCAAACCCACTAATTTGAGGTCCCTAAGTAGCGTGGAAGTGTTGTTCCGGTCATCCAACCATTCGTTGTGTCAATTGCAAACCCTAGGCAAAGTGTGGAGTTGAAGAAGAAAGGTGAGATTTATTATGTTTTATGTGTTATAAACGTTGTATGCATGTTGTATTATGCTAAAATGAATGAAAATCATGAAATATGGCATGTTGGAGTGAAGGTTGTGTGTGTAGTGCCTAGCCGTGTAAGTAGGTGTGTGTGTTGTGTTGTATTTAGTAATGAATTAAAGTCTAGTTAGCATATTGTAATCATCAGTAAGGTGAATAAATGAACGAGATCATCTATATATGTTGTAGGAGGTGTTGGCGGAATGTAGGCCATTTATGTGACAAGAAATGAATTAATATCGCATAGTGTTTTAGTTGTTGTCGTTATTAATTCTATGATGAGAAATGAGAGTTTAATGACTCAAGATTGATGTTGTAGTTGTATGGGCTGATTTGAGGTTATTGTACATTTGATGTAACTTGTATAATTATGAGAATGATATTGTTATGAGTGTGGATTGTTGATACAAATCATGATTCGAAGTAGAAATGGGCTATAGTTGTGTTCTCGGGTTTGGGGATTGGTTTCGGGAAATTGGAGCCTTGTGGATTGTTAGAAATATTGTACGAACTATTTGAATGTCTTTGAATATTGATGATATGGATTCGGATTGATATTAGAATGTATAAGCGTTGATGTTGGCTTGAACGTAAGTCGTTGAATTGAATACATTGAAAGTTGTTGAATGATGGAAAAGAGATTTATTAATGTTGTATTGCCTTTCGGATTGATTATTAATGTTACTAGGTTGGTTGTTGTTGTTGTTGTTGTTGATTTGGCCGAGTTGAATTCTCGGGTCAGTCCATTTATTAGGGAAATGCCGCCAAATTTCGTAGAATTAAGGGCTAATTGGAATTAAATGCCTAAATGCCTATGGCTAATGTTTGGCATATTATGATTTATTTGTAGACCTTGGGCCGCCGAGATGTAGGTTGACATTAGCTTGAGTTTGGAGCTAGCGTGGAAAGCGTTTGAGGTATGTAAAGCTCCATTCTTTCTTCTTTGGCATGCCTTAGTTACAATATAGGCTATGACACGAGCCTCGAGAAAATTCTATTCTCGCAATCCGAGCATGTTTGTCACACCCCGATCTCCCTGTCGATATGATGGGCACCCTTTGAAATATTTGATTTAGGGCCGGCCTTTAAAAAGTTCGTAACCCTCGAACTCTTGCCACGCATAAGATTCTGTCAACTATTTAAATCAAACAAAATAAAATACATAGCAAAATGTGTCAGAATTTTTTTTTCGTAGCCTCTGAATTAAATAAATTCGCAATTATACAAAATTTCACTACATAACACAGACTGACATATCGGCTGACGAAGCCGCATACCAACTGACATTCACACCCACGACACATAAGATCCGTCAAACTATTTAACATAAAATAAAATACATAGCAAACAAACTCGACTTTTTTTCGTAGCCTCCGGGAGAATCAAGCTTATTTCGTAATCATACAACATCTTCTATAATAAATACGACTGACATACCGCGTGGCATGAAACGCAAACACACCCCGAAGAACGTGTCGCAAAGTCTCTACCGAGTATGTAAACCGTAACAACAAATAGAATCATAAACCAATCCAAATGTGCGAACTTACCGCTAACAAATCATAATCGAAATCTCGGCTCGGTGGGAGTACCTTATAGCCTTATCATGAAACGTGGTGCAGAGATTAACGGGGGGTCGTACGGAATACGTCTTGAGTAAAAATACGTACCTTAAATCCGTAATAGAATCATAAACGCCAAATGTACGTGAATACAAATAGTGCAAATCAAAAAAGCATGCATAGTGCGAGAAATATGTTAGAGACGGGGCCTTATCATCGGTCGGGGGTGCAGTGATTAATCTACGGATCGTGGTTTTAATCGTAATCGTAGGTACATACCTTATCACGGAGTAATCGTGTAACGCTTATCGGGGACATAAATAGTACATAAAATACAGAAAATATGTCGATAGATCATAATCGTAACAAACAGTATAAGCAAAAGAAGTACACTATCCAGAATACCAGGATACCTATTTATCGGACACGAACCGTGTATACCAAAGTCATGTATTAAATTACTTACTTCTCAGACACAAGTCTCGTATTCCTATGTTATATGTTAGAAGGAGAATCGAAAACACAGGGTGCCAGAACGCTCCCCTTTCGGACACAAATCATACCGACAGACACAGATCGTGTAGAATGTACAGAATGTCAGGCGCAAGTCATACAGAATCTACGAAACCTCAGAATACCTATTTATCCGGACGCCGTAGCATATCATATCAAACGGCATATTAGAACAGAACGTTAAAGCGTAACTGGTTCCTGGGACCCTGACCGCCGAGCCTCCCGGATCGCGTATTGCCCCGGGACCCTCGACTATCGAGCGGCCTCCCGAGCACGTTTTTGTCTTTGGGACCCTCGGGATCCCTCTCCCGAAACGCGTTTTTGTCCACAGGGGACCCTCGGACCATCGAGTAGCTCCCAGAACGCGTTTTCAAATATTAGTATGAACCAAATCAAACGGAACTTTTGGGATCTTACATCCGTATCAGACATAGTGGAACAAACTTCGAAAGTCAAAGACATTTTGGTGTAGAAACTTTTACAACTATTCCAGATATCGTATCGGGACGGATAGACAACCAATATTCCATCACACATCGTGACATCATCACACATATACGGCACCCGGAGGCGGACAGATACCACGGCTCTCCGAGCCCGGTCAGACATACACGCAAATCATCACATCACACATATACAAATCATTTCTTAATATTCTGGGAACTCAACGTACAAATTCGTGTTCAAGTGACAAATAATCATTAACAAATAATCGTCATATCCTATACCTCTCGGAACGTTTATATCAGGTTACTTATGTCAGCATACTTACATCAAGGTACTGATATCATAATACTTGTAGTAAAAGTACCTTTACCAAATATTTACATTAGAATATTTATAACAGATTTCTTATTTCGAACCGCATATCCATATCAGAATGTACATGGCAGAACGCTTATGTCAGGGTACCTATCTCAAATTATGCATATCAACATACTTCTACCGGGGTTGGAAGTGTTGATGTCAGAATGATCAATTCAGAATACTTGTATCGAATATTCATATCGGGCTACTCATATCGGAGTATTTATATCAGAATATTTGTACCGGACCGTTCGTATCAAAAAGAGCCTATGAATCATACTAAACTCCAAACTAAGGAGCAGAATTACCCCAAATTACGTTTCATCAGTTAGCGCGAGTGATGAATCACTTAAGGGAGAAGTAAGGCAACAATCGTAGTATGAGCCGTTTGGATGCCCAGCCGGATCACGCCGCAGCAAACTTTTAAGACTGATTGGGTATGTCGAGGTATATCATGGGGTTCGATGAAATAATTAGAACAACTCAACCACCAGATCATACAAGAGAATTCGCACGATAATCATAGGGTATGTCTTTCGGATATCACAATGGGTTATATTACCATAATCTTTCTAGGATCGTTTTATGCTTCAAGCTATACCATGAGACTCAAGGAATAATCAAAACACCAATCGTTTACTTGTTGAGGGAGTAGCTACAGGTTTCCTTTAAGTACTGCCCAAAACGAATTAGTAACACAATAGGAGCAGATTCGGAGATAGCGGGCCCACCTCGAGTCAAGTCAAGGTGGCGTACAGAATTTTACGAATATTAGACCCTATGGGAGCATCTGTGAAAGTTTCAAAGCACTCCAGGTTCATTTGGGAAAGTTATGGAAGTTTAAACATTGTCCAACAAAATGTAAGGAAAGTAGTTCAATTATACTTAATGAATAGTAGTCAAAATTAAACTCAAATTTCAATACACAGGACCTCTTCCGAGACTCAAACCTCAACCTAATACAGCTAAGACATGCCATAAGAAGGAAAGGAAGGACTTTACATACCTTTTCCGCTTATTAAGCTTACTAAAACTCCGCTCCCGTTTCGTCAAAAATCTGCAAATGGTCACATTGACCGCCATTACTATTCATGAGACTTACAATTTCTAACCTTAACCAATATCATTCTATAAAAATTTGGGCAGCATCTCCCCTATACATCTAGCATCCCGAGAATATGGCTCGGCCCAAAATAGCAACAACCAAACCAACATCAACATCAACAACATCAACAATTGGCTAGAAATGCATTCTAGCATGAATAATCCTCTTTGCTACATAATGCAATCACTTCTATTCTATCTTCACCATTTTCAAATCAATGTTGATGTTTTCATACTCATTTACTAATCACGATTACTCCAATACAATTCAAAATCGTTTCGTATCATTCTTACAAAATATTCACAATTATACAAAATATACAAAATACACAACCTTTCCACCAAACCATAATTCATCCAAAACTTCTACATATTCAACATACATACTCACCACTCATTTCCATCTTCCTATTTCATCAACCATAAACATAACTTGCACCTTGAAACTTTATTTCCATGATATCATAAAATCGTCCTAAAATGAAATAATTTCCTACATTCCATTCCAATGACAACTTAAACCATTTCACCTTTATTCACATTATAAGGGTCACCACAACACAACTAACACATTAAACAAAATTAATCCATCATAACAACATACCACACGGCCAACATGGGAATTTCCCAACTTCATCCAATTCATTCAACTTTCATTTTTAGTACAAAATCCACAATAGCCACAACTAAAATTCAACATAAAATTTAATTCATCTTACTTATTCAACAATATACACACACGGCCAAATTCATGCATATATAATTACCATGCAAACGTCTATATTTCCATGAATTCTATCCATTTCCATGTATTACAACCTCAACAAAGTCTTTATAACCTATAAAAGGGATTGAATCATACCTTTTTCTCTCAACTTCTTCACTTGGCTCAAGTGTGAAAACGACGAAACGAGCGACTTTTCTTCCGAAGTAATTACACCACGTCGTAGAGGAGGCTTGAATTAATGGGAATTCAACAAGAAAATAATTTTAGGGACAAAATTTCAAGGGGTCATACTCCATGGCCAAGGCCGAATATGGCCTTGTTCTCTCCTTCATCTTTCTTATTGTTTTTCTCTTGAATTTTCTAGAATGAACAAATGGTCCCTTATTTATTTAATTGTCTTGATTTAATTCAAGACATGGGCTTGGGCCATGGTAAATGGTCGGCCACCTTATACTTGGGCCTTCACTTTCTCTCTTTTTTTTTTTTGAGCCCAATTAGTCATAACTCCCGTTTAAAATTTCCGGAACAAATTTTCAAAATTCCAATTTTGCCCTCGGCCTTCCTCAATACTTCACATTCATATTCTTCAAGAGCAACAACATACATATTGACCCAAATCAAAATGTTGCCTTATTCTTACGAATCACAATTACTCTCAAATTTCTCGAACATGCAAAAGTACGGGATATAACAATGTTTATGACTCCTATTCGTTTCTTGGAAATTCGTATGTTGGTATGATGAATATTGGCCTTTATGCCTTTGAAATATTTGATTTTCAACTTTTGTATAAAAGTTTGGCTTTAAAATGTCTGCAACTACGAACGCCCGTATCTTTCACAGCTAAAGGCTCGGATTGCCTCGATATGCTCGTAGGTGATTGTATGGCATATGATAAGTATGTTTTTTTCATAGGCGGGCCCGACTCGGGTCGACACCCGTCCGTGGCCCCGCGACTCTTCTTTTGTAATCCCGACGACTTTTTAAAAGAATTTGATTTGGTTATTATTTCGATTTCTAAGTATGGTCATTTTACTTATCATTTGAGTCTATGATAATGATTTTATGCATATGGTTACTCACGACTCCGTTCGTGCATTCTGTTATATCTTTCGCCGAGTCCCGGGCCGGTTCTGTTGTCGTGCGCACTTTATTATACTCCGGTGTTATGCTGTGTTTATGGTTCACCGAGCCCTCGCCGAGGGCCGGTTCCGCTATATGTTATGTCAAAGGCCGTGTACGGAGTTATGCCGTCGTTATGACGTGTGACGGGATACGGAGATTTGAAACTGGGTGTTAAGGCCGTGTTGCGGCCATCGACGGGCGGGCGACCATTATTTCTCGAGCCTTATGCATGATTCGTATTTTTGAAAGTAAACATTTTGATATTTTGGAAACGCATTTACTTTTTACTTTCTCTCGTACTCTATTTCGATTACGACTCGTATTTGTATACTACATTTTTCGCTTTGCATACTCGACATATTTCGTACTAACCCCCCTTTCTGGGGTCGCGTTTCATGACCGCTGGTACAGATGCACGCTTGGTGATCCACCGCCTTAGACACCCTTTTCTTGCTTGGAGTGCCCTTATTCGAGCTTCGCATTTTGGTATATATTCGTTCGTTGCATTTGTATATATTTGTTCAGGGGTACGCGCGGGCCCCCGTCCGTCATATGATTCGTTTTGTCTCGTTTAGAGGTCCGTAGACGTGTATGTGGGTTATGCCCATTCGTATTGTGTTTGTATATTATTTGTTCGGGCGATCCCATTCATCGTGGCAGCCTCGTCCGGCTCGCATTTGTATATGTTTTGGGCCGTTGCGCCATTTGCTAGCCTTGCCGGCTGATATGTACATGTTGCGTATGAGATGTATTTGAGACAAGCTTTTGATATAACCGAGACAACATGATATTTGCGTCCGTATAAGCCATCCGTATGCGATTCGGATTAGTGGTTTCCGGTGCTCACTGGCACTAGTCACGGCCTCACGGGGTTGATCGTGACATTATACGCGGTTAAAACATGACACTTAACTATGGTCATGATTATGAGGAATTTAGGGAACTACGAAATGTAGATAGTGCAAATAAATGATGATTGTTGTTTATGATATTGTGATAGGGGTTATTAACGTTTGGGAGTTGATATGGAATATAGAGGAAGCTCGTATAAACAAAGGAAACGCTCGCCAATTTTTCTAGCTTTAGTAAGCACGTCTTTATAGATGTTTAGATAATGTCGATACGAATCCTTTCAAGGTCGAACGTGTGCATTAAAGGAGAACGAGCAAGCAAATCGATAGTTAAACGACAAAGGTATATAAGACTAGTCCTTTCTTTCTAAGGCATGACTCTATGGTATTTAATCCTCCTATCTTTCTACGACTTCTCTACACATATGTATGTATCGGAAATGATGAGTTCACGTTATAAAGAGTTCTCATGAGATAAGTTAAGAGGTATGTTATAAATACGATAATGAACACAGCGAGAAATCTTAAAAACTTATGTACAAAACCAAAGCTAAGACCTTTGGGGTTTTTTTTTATTTTTTTTTTAATATCTTTATGTTAGTCTCTTTCCTTAAGGGGGATTTTTCCCCCTTCCCAAGAAATTCTAAATACCCAAGAACTAGGGGGTCTACGTTCGGGAAAAGCCATAGAAAAGATAAAGATATAATGAGACATAATTAATGAGAGTCCATGACCCTAAATTTTTTTGTATAAGTAAAGAAAGAAGGGAACATGAGTAACAATTTGGGATAAGTCATGAATCCTAAGCGGGGTATGATGCCCCCGAAGTCAAAATTCTAAAGGTTCCCTTGGGTTTTCTTTGCCCCTCACCAAAAAGTTCCCCTT
>NW_026722747.1:0-7058 GCF_029784015.1 Lycium ferocissimum | reverse complement strand
TCTTTCGAACGATTTCCAGACGATTACAAACTTATATCTTATTTTCACTTTATTTACCGGAAAATTTCAGCGAGTTTCTCTGTCTTGTTACTATCTCAAAACACGTATAGAAATACCAACAATGCCTCACCAGGCCAACATATATATATGCACGTCTTATCATATCACGGCCTCGCGGGGCTCCCAGCACGTCATCGACGGTACAAAAATAATAAACATACCTTGTATGCCAACTCGATACGGCCCCTGTCACACTTTCTTATCTACTTTCCTTTTTGATCTCAACATGTATTTTAATCGTACTTTAATATCTTACTCGACATATGTCTTGCATACCTTTGCTCACTCGTACTTCATAGCTTCCAATGTCGCATTAGTCGTTTTCTTGGTCGATGCCATTTCTGCTGAAATCAAAGGTTAGCGCAAATAGTCCTAGATTCACCTATGACTTGGCTCTATAGCCGATCTAAGATGTCAAAGAAAAGTAACCATCCTAGATGCCCCGTAGCCCCTGATGTTTATAAATGTGGCGCTTCCACCGCTAAAACGGACTCTGGGACCGACTTTGAGACGACCCCCAGGCAGGCACGCTCACGATGCATTTGTCACACCTGTTTAGTTAGGGCGTGATGGGCACTCGGCCACTAAATAGGGGTCGGTGCCCGTAATCACACGAAGTAAGTGTGACTACTCCTCAATCCAGGCTTCATTTTGGCCCTTTTTCACTCGGTAGAATTGAATTGAAAATGTTTTGTTTTGTTGAAATAAGAGCTTAAACATTCGCGACTTGCCCGGAAATGTTATTGGAGGGCCTAGAATCCTTTGTATATGACCTTGTAAGGCCTAACGATCACGGATTGAGGTACGCCACCTCAATTTGTGGGAGGGGGGCCCACGCGTTCCGAGATCTCCCTATGTCGCCTGTTTGGTATATTGTGTGATTTTGAAAAGAGAACTTTTGACCATCGCTACGATTACTATAAATAGTTATTTTAATTACTTCATTGAGTTTGATAATACAATTTGACACAAGAACGATTTCGAAGGTTGTAACTTGGTATACTAATCCCGATAAATTCGAAACTTGTTTTTACTTTCCGATGTTAGTAAAAACATATTTGGTCATCGATTTTGGAAAGTAACTTAATTATTTATTTGCTCATACGCATGTGATTTTGATATGTGACTATGATTATATATTTGTTTGTTGAGCCGAAATAATGATCCGTACACTTATGATTTGACTACTGTTTTGGCTTTTAAACGAGGACTTGTTTGATTATTCTGTTGAGTCAGTAATAAGGATTTATGTGCTTATGGTTTCTCGGTTCGTAAATGATGTGTTTTCTGGAGTATGATGTGTCGGTTCGCCGAGCCACTTTTAGGCGGGGAACCGCGTATATATTATGGTGTTATGTGTGTCGATGCATCTTAGAGCCCCTTTCGGTAGAATCTTGTGTATATATGTATGATGTGCATTTCAAAATATGATGTGATACGAAGTCTGTATGTTATATGTATGGATTACGGAATATGATCAGTTGGAATCGGAAGCGACAAGGGCAAACCTGGTGGGGCAAACCTGAATGCGTGGGCAAACTCCAATGAATATGCAAAAATTCCACATTGGTTTAGGCCAATCCCACATTGGTTTGGCCAATCCCACACCGGTTTAGGCCAATCCCACATCTTAACGGCATCTCATGTGACCGGTCATGATGTTATGATGCGCTAAGGTATGGTCATGGTTATTATATTATTTCTCGATCGTGCCGTACGTCCCTCGGCGTTCTAACAATACCGCCTTATATGATATGTTCTATTTCCCGTATATGTGAGTCAAAAATGTTTTTCAAAATAAAGCTAAGCACTTTGGGCATCGATGATTATATTTGCCTTCAGATCGCTTATGTATGATTTGCATTTCGGATTTAAGTATTTTGGTATTTGGGTTATTTGCTCACGTCCGCATACCTTACTCCGGGACGTTCGTTTGCAGATTCCGATTATCCTATTGGTCTTCTCGAACTCCTTATGTATGATTTGTATGTCGTGTGCGCATTCTATTCTAGTTAATACGCTCATTTTCTCCCAGACTTCGACTCCGATTATGATTTCGTTTCTATTTTCTCGCTTGCATACCTCGCATATTCCGTACCGACCCCCTTTCTTCGGGGCTGCGTTTCATGCGCAGTACCTGCACAGATGAGTGGATGATGTTAGCAAGATGTTCCAAATGGATTGGCGAGCTCCATTTCCTCCGGAAAGTCGCCGAGTCCGAGTGCTTTCGTATGGTATCCGAGATGTCAGAGACTTTGCGTGCGTGTCGTGTGTATGATATGTCGTTTTTGTAAGCGGCTATGTAAGCCGACGTATTATTGTGTATTATGTCACGGATTTGTTTTGATTACGAATTTTATTTGATCCGAAAAAAAAAAGATAAATAGTATGTTGTTCTTCGGAAAATTTTCGCATCGTGCTTATGTTCGTTTTTGTGGGCCCGCATGATTGTGAGTATTACGAGGTCGCTGGGTTCGTTCCTCGGTCCCTAGGTAAGTGTCGGTGCTCCATCACACCCTATCGGATTAAGGGTGTGACACCGTGATACGAAGTATGCCGTGTGATACGAAGTACATGGTTATTATACGCCGTGTTCGTGAGTATGACGTGTTACGGAGTATGCCGTGTTCTCGAGTATGATGTGTTACGGAAAGTATGTCGCTACTATATGCCGTGTTCTAGAGTATGATGTGCTATGGCGCCAATGACGGTGTGGCGACCATGTTCACCGAAACCTATAATGGGCCAGTGATATGTTTTCACTATTAATACGCATGATTTGTATTTCAAGAGCAAGATTTTTGGCATTCGTCATTATACTTGTTTTCCGTACTTCTTATGCATGATTTGTATTTCAAATGCAAGCATTTTGGTATTCCGTTATTATGCTCACTTTCTCTCGTACTCCTTACTTTGCGAGACCCCATTTTTCTCGTATTATGCTTGCATACTCGCACATATTTCGTACCGAATTTCCTTTTCTTCGGGGTCGCGTTCATGCCACGTTGTGTGTATACTGTATGAGTAGAGGATATTAGTAGAAGATGTTCCAAATGGATTACAGCCTATTTCTTCCGGAGTATCGCCGAGTTGAGTATCGACGTTATGTATCTTGGTTTATGTTAGAGACTTCTGCGTACAGTCACGTATATAACATGTCGGGCTTGAAATGGCTCACAGAAGTCGATGTATCATTATGCATTATGTTACGTACTTTATGAATACAGATTTTACTTGATTTGAAAAGGACGAAAAACATGTTTTTTTGAAAAGCTTACACTATGCATTCATTTCATGATTTAAGAGTCCAAGAAGATTACGAGTATTACGAGGATCAGCCGGTTTGTCGCCCTAAGGGTCGGGTGCCCATCATGCCCCATCAAAAGTTGGGGTGTGACACCTACCTTGACAATATTGTGATAAAAATCTGGTATTTCTATCCCCCTCAGCAAAGCAATCATAGCCAGACTTTTGTCTCCAAAACTCCTCTTCATAGCGCAAGTATTCTAAGTTCAACAGCGCTTTGTAATACCATTCTATTAACTTCAGTAGGAGACTCTTCAAACAACTAATCTTTAATTCTCACAATGTCCTCTCTAATAGTCAACTGCTTGAATATGTCCCCAAACACCTGCCTGCTCCATGCTGATAAAACAGCTTTAATTTTCTTCACTTTCTTTTTAAAAGATAAGAATACCTCCTTTTCCTCTCCTGCATGCCAGTTCTGAGTTACAACTGATTGGAAAGATTCATGATCTACCCAAAACTTCAGAAATTTGAAAGGCTTAAAAAATTGCTGTTGTTGTTCATTACAGGATAACAACAAAGGAGCATGGTCAGAACCAGTTCTAGCAAGATGGCCCACTTCAATGAGACCATACCATTGCTACATCAAATTATTATATAGCATTCTATCAAGCCTTTTGAAGATACACTGCCCATCAGATCTCCCATTCCACCAAGTGAAAGGGCTTCCTTTAAAACCCGCTTCAATTAGTTCATGAGTTAATACAAAATGCAAAGTCTTCATATTCGTATGGCACATCGGGCCAAAGAATCTTCTCTTCCTCATTCAATATCACATTAAAATCACCCCTATCAGCCAAGGAGCTACCATCCCATCAGCTAGAACATAAAGACTATTCCACAAAGCTAATCTTTCGATTGCAGCACACTTTGCATAGACCATGGTGACAAACATGATCTTGTTCATCTGTTGGAAAGTAAGCTTACAGGAAATTTGTTGAGAATCATCCCATACAATATCCACATCTATATTTGTATTAACAAAAAACCAGATCTTCCCAGAGGCATCATATTAAGCATGTTCCCTTCCTAACTTCCTCTTATATTGTTGAATATGTCTTGTATGTTGAAAAGGTTCCATCAGTGCTATAAGGCTAAATTTATGATGCCTATGCAACATCTGCGCTCTATAGAAGGCTTTTTGAGTCTTTACTGATCTGACATTCAAGAATAATGTTTTCATCATAACTTATGATTACCTTTTGCTGCTCTGTATGGAATAACTCTAAGTGGTTGCCCTGCAGAGTTACCATGTTTCTTCTTTGATGCCTTAGAGTAAGATTTTGGAGATATTTCTATTGCCACTCCTACATTATTTAAGACCACTGCACAATGTACTCGTATTCCTCAACATCACAAAAATGCCTCACAAAATTTTCACCCGTTTTATGAATAACCTCCGTACCCTATGATATTATGAGAGAAAACATCATGCAAGCCCTTCATAGGAGATTTGATCTTAACAAATGCTTACAGTAAAGGAACCTGAACAATAGCTTGTGAGTTACTATCATTCACTTCCTCTATATCATTTGTGTGAACCTGTTTATCATCCTCTAATTCATTGACCTCCATTCCTTCCACCAACTCACCAAGCTTCTCAGATATAGTCTTTTCTCACTATCCTCTTCTGCTATTGGTAGGATATTGTCTTCTATTTCAACCTGTATTGTAGCACGATTTGGTTTCTCTTCCTCGACTGTCTTTTCTTTAACAAGGTATTTATTCACCCACTCCATTGTAGTCTCTCCAATTGCTTCTGTAGGTACATTATTCAATTTGTCTATGTTGTTCCTGGACACCTCAGTCTTCTCACCTGGCATGACAACATTTGGTTTAACAACACTAGTCTTCTCATTCAGCACTGCATTATCAATTGTCCTGGCACTGCATTCCTCATCTCTATGAACTTGATCATTCACTTCTTCTACATTTGCGTTGTCTGCCACAACTATAACAACATCTTTTGATTTGTGTAGGACTTGTACAACTCCTGAAGATGATCCATCATTATCAGTCTCCTGTTTCTCATCTTAGAGAACATCAAACTTGTTGTGACTATTGACACTTTCCTTGACCTGATTCTGGTTAGTAAGCTCTCTTCCATCCTTGACTACATTCCAATTTCCTGGATCACCTAGAATTCTTCCACTGGCTAGGATTATTGCTCTTCCTTTTCTAAATTTCTGATAATTCCATTTGTTTGATTGCTGCATCCCATGAGAATCGTGTTTCAATTACTCTTTCCTTTTCCACCGGATTAGCTTGTTTCTCCTTATGAACCGCCATCTCTTTCCCTTTCTCCATGTTGACAACTGCATTGCCTTCCTCCTCCTGATATATTTCAGGATGCAAGTTCCAATAACCATTTTCATTGTGGCCTTGTAGTTTACACTCACGATAATATTTTGGGAGATTGTCATACCTGATTTTCACTTTTTCAATTCTGATCTCATGAGACACTTCATCCTCTATCTCCATGTTAACAAAATCAGGAAATTCATCCAACAAGTCAATCATCACCTTTACCCTAGCACAACTAGGTCTAGTACGATTCTCAGTAGCCTTATCAACATGCAAAGGAGTACCAACAGCTGATGCAATTGAAAAAATAGCCTCCTTCACGAAGAAAGTGGGCATTAAATCAGGCAATGACATCCATGATATTACTTTAGAAGTTTCCTCATCTATTTTAAACTTTGATAAATAAGAGGCCTCATCAAGTATGAATATCCATCTTTGGAGTTTAAATAGTATGAGGTCTTAGAACATAGATTAACAAGATCTTCCATGAGAGATACCCGACTCAATACATGTCTATATCTAAATAATCCAATCTCACAATTTCCTTTGATACCGCACTGATCAGGAATAACTTACGTAGTTCATCCATGTCTAGCCATCCATATGAAAATTTTCCTATCACGGTATATTGAAGTCTTTGTAGTTTCTCCATTTGTTTAACTTCATTTTGCGTCCATCTTACCACTGGAATTCCATTCTTAATCACCACATTCTTCATTGAAATGCTAGTAAAATGAGCATGCTGGTCCATTATGTTCCTTAGTATTAGGTTTTTGTATGAGGTTTAACGAGAGAGGTTGGAAGAAATCTGTGTATTTTGTCTTGGGAGATTGCATTTGTGTTACAGGGCTGAGCATTTTTGTAGCAGGTTGGAGGATGACTAGCCAACCACCATAGTCGGGCCGACTAGTGGCCGTGGGCCATGCGTTTTAAGGCTAGGTAGTGTTAGGCCAGTGGTTTGCATTAAAAGTAGGTTTTGTGAGAGCTTTTTTTTTTTTTTTTTAAAGATCATTTCTTGAGTATTCTGTGTCCTTTGTTGTGTTGGAAGACTCACTAGGGTTTGTAGGATTCAAGAATTCCTTTGGTGTTAAAGTTAGGGTTTCATTCAAGTTTATAACTTGATCCAAAGCTCATTCCTATGTGATAAAAGGTTAGTTTTCATGCTTTTTCATGTTATTAAGCATGCTTGGGTGTTGAACAACTTGAGTAAGGGGAGAAAGTGGAAGATGAAGTTTAAATATAGATTTAATGATATTTTTGTCACGACCCGTGCTACGGGCCGTGACGGCTATCCGGGGCTAACCACCGAACACCTCTCACTTTACTGCTTATCTGCTATCATTCATACTATATGCTCATGTTCATATAAGAAAAACCGTCATTTTTCT
>NW_026722746.1:0-7163 GCF_029784015.1 Lycium ferocissimum | reverse complement strand
AGATGACTTAGTAGTATTCCGAGCTACGTCTCGTACTTTTACATTCAGACTAGTAGTTCCATGACTTAGATATTTTTATGGGGTTTTTGGGCAAGACTCGCATTTGTATTACGCTTCCGCACTTTTTTTTTTATATTATGAGACTTTGCGTATTATCCATTTATTTGTTAATTTTCGTATGATTTGCTTAGAGGGTTCGCCTTGAGTATAAGCTCGTCGGTGCCCGGTCACGGCACCGGTGTCGGATTTGGGTCGTGACACGGACCGATCGGAGCAACAATAATAAGAGCAGTGGTAAGACGCTCTTTCAACTCATCAAACGCCTTTCGACATTTATCATCAAAAGCAAACTTAGCCTCCTTTTCAAGAAGCTTGCACATGGGGTTAGCAATCTTGGAAAAATCTTTGATGAAGCGCACAGAGAACCCAAAGATGTCCCAAGAAACTGCGGACACCCTTGATTGAGATAGGTGGTGGAAGTTTTGCAATCACATCAATTTTCGCTTGATCTACCTCAATTCCCTTTTCAAAGATTTTGTGACCAAGGACGATCCCTTCCTTCACCATAAAATGGCACTTCTCCCAATTTAGAACGAGATTGGTTTCTTCACACCTTTTCAAAGACTTGACCTGTGTGGCCAAACAAGCCTTTCGAACGAATCCCCTACTACAGAGAAGTCATCCATGAACACCTCCAAGTAATCCTCTACCATGTCAGATAAAATTGACATCATGCACCTCTGAAAAGTGGCTGGTGCATTACACAACCCAAATGGCATCCGGCTAAATGCAAACGTCCCATAAGGACATGTAAAAGTGGTCTTCTCCTGATCTTCCAAGGCAATATTAATCTGATTATAGCCCGAATAACCGTCAAGAAAGCAATAGTAGGAACGCCCCGCTAGCCTATCAAGCATTTGATCAATAAAAGGCATGGGGAAATGGTCCTTGCATGTGGCTGTGTTGAGCTTGCGATAATCCATGCAAACTCTCCATCCGATTACGGTTCTAGTGGGGATCAACTCATTCTTCGCATTTGGCACCACAAAGGATGCCGCCTTTTAGGGACACATCGGACTGGCTCACCCATTTACTATCGAACGGTAAACCACTCCAAAGATCTAACCATTTGATGATCTCCTTCGACTACCTCGCATGTTTTCGTTCGCCGCCTGATGCTCTACACTTGGTTTGCTACCTTCCTCCAACTGAATTTTATGCTCACAGATCCCAGATGGAATACCCCGAATGTCTGCTATGGTCCACCCAAGAGCACGCCTGTATTCCCTCAACACCTCCAACAGCTGTACAACCTGTTCTTCAGTCAGTAGGGCTGACACAATCACTGGCAATGTATTTTCCGGACCCAAGAACTCATACTTCAGATGTGAGGGAAGCTGCTTAAGCTCCAATTTAGGTGGCTCAATGATCGAAGGCTTTGCTGGAGGAGTTGCTCTATTTTCCAGATCAAGATTCAGCCTCTTTGGTTGGTATGAGTATGATCCCAACCCAACAAGCGAATTTACTGTCTCCACATAACCTTCCATATCTTCAGCGTCAAAATTAACGAGAATACCAGCTAGAGCTTCACCCAAACTTTCTTCTTCCATCTTGAACTCCACTGCTTCATCAATAACATCAACCGAATCAATTACCGAAATGCTCTCGTAAGCACTTGGTAACTTCATCCCTTGTCGTCCTAAAAGTCACTTCTTTATTGTTGACTCGGAACTTGATTTCATTTTTCTCCGAATCCATCAGAGCCCTCCCTGTAGCAAGGAAAGATCTCCCCAGAATAATTGGAATGTCCCTATCAACAGCACAATCAAGAATTACAAAATCACGGGCAACATAAAATCACCAACCCGCACAAATACATCATCAACCACCCCAACAAAGTCTCTTGATAGACCTATCGCCCATTTGTAACCTCATAGTAGTCGGCCTTGGCATCCCCAAACCTCGATTGTTTGTATATAGCCGGGGCATCAAATTAATACTCGCCCATTATCACACAAAGCGCGAGCAAAATCATGGTGCCCAATAGAACAAGGAATGGTGAACGCCCAGATCTCCCTTTTTCCTCGAACAACATGTGGTTGAGATGATGGAACTCACAAGTAAGTGAGTCAAACTTACGGTTTCATGTTGAACCGTTTTTCTTCTTGGTCGCAAATCCTTCACATATTTAGCAAAAAACCGGCATCTCCTTGACGCGCATCCAGAAGGGGAAGTTAAGAGATAACGTTCAGCTAATCAGAAACTTCTCGAACTTAGCATCTTCCTTCTTCTTTACCAACCTCTCGAGGAAAGGGGTGGTGTAGATTTGAAAAGCCGAGTCAAAGGGCGGAGAGCCCCTTTCACAGTCGCTTGCTCGTGTTCTCACCGTTTTACAATCTCCGAATATCGCAACCTTCTTGTCGCAGCATTCTCAAAGAACAATGGGTGCTTCAGCCTTGCACCTCATCCTCTTCATCTATCGTCTCAAGATCAATCACCTTCTCATTAGCCCCTCGGAGTGTTTTACCACTCCTAGTAGTGATGGCAAACACGCTGCCTACACCGCCTCCCCCATTCTTTGGATTTAGAATAGTGTCACTCGGAAGGCCTCCCTTTCTAGGAGGGTGTTGCTCTCTAGAAATATCCCTCATCTGTGACTCAAGCTTCTGAATAGCTGCTGTATGGGAACCCACGGTCTCTGTCAGCCCAGATAAAGTTCTCTCAGACTTAGACTGATTTGCCAGAATCTTCTCAAGCATTGCTTCAACCTTTGAACTACCTTGATCTGTTGATCGCCCTTTGGTGGTATATAAGGATTGGAACTCTTGTTCCCAAAGTTGTTACCGTTGTTGTAGCTCCTTTGGTTCGCACCACCATAATTATTGTTGTAGTTCCCGCAGTTGTTATAAGCACCTTGACCTTGTCGAGGTCTCCATTGATTCGACTCGAAAACCACCCCGGTAATTGCCTCTCGGTAACCCCTTGAGAGTTATTCATATAATTAACATCTTCAATCTGCATAGGGGGTCCTTCATGGAACGGACCATCTTGAGCCTGGTACATCCCTTTTTGTAAGACTGCCTCTTCCTCACAAACATTTACCTTCTTGATCTGGGATTCATCGAACTTCTTCGTCAGCAAGGAAATATTTGTTGCAAGTTCTGCCAAGGTTTGTCGAGTATCTTGATTCTCCTTCACTATATTCGATCATAGCACTACCGAACGGTACCACATCGTAATTGTTTGAGTGCCAAGCCCGATTATGAGTTGTCGCCTTGTTAAGTATGGTGGTCACCCGTCGATAAGACTTGTTCATAAAACAACCCTCGGTACGCATTATTCGCAATCGATCGCGACCCGGATCCAACACTCGGTAGAACTTCTCCATTAATATGTTCTCCGAAAACCATGATTTGGGCTCTTCGCAAATAATCCTTGAATCGCTCCCATGCTTCATATAATTGTTCCCCCCGTCGTCGCTTGAATTCATAAATCTTGTCCCGAATTTCCCTTCTTTTTTGCTGTGAGGTACCATTTTGTGAGAAACGCGACACCATCTCTCGCCTACGTAGTAATCGACCTTCGGCGACTTCTCGAACCATGTTCTTGCCTCTCCAAAGGAATATTTGAATAACCTCAACCGAATAGCATCTTGTGGAACATTGTTCGATGTGATTAGCACACACATCCACAAAATTTCGCAAATGACGTCGAGGGTCATTCTCGTAGAGTTCCGAAAGTACCCCTCAAGCTTCAATAACTGATATAGAGAGGAATCAATTTTCACAGACGCTGCTCCAACTCGAGGCTGAACAATAGCAGATGCATAATCCTCCTCTGGAACAAGCTCAGCGAACACATTCTCTTCATCTGACTCATTTGCCGGATTGATCAACCGATTCCCCTGGTTACCAGCACGTTGATTTTGCTGATTCTGATTCATATTCACCTGGTTTACACAGAGTAGAAAACAAGGTGTGATGGAATAAGCAAAAGACTTCAATAAAGCAAACACTATTTAGTAATTTCAAAACCGTATTCCGGCAACCGCGCCAAAATTTGATACGCTCAAATTACACCTATTAATGGTATAACGCGACGTTGTCAAATATAGTAACCCAACAAGGTTGGGGTCGAATCCCACAGGGAATATGGTGTGAAAAGTTTACTAAAATCGTAGATGCTAAATTTTAGGTCTAATATCTTAATCCGATGAGTTTTGGCAAAGGTTAGTTTTTTATAACTAATTGCTAATCTATTGATTTGGTGGAAGTTTATGGTAAAACAAACTAAGGTTGTGTCCCCGTTAGATAGGGTGTATGATCATGGGTATTGATCTTGATATACTTCTAATGGATCATTATATGAATGCACTTAATCTCTATGAATCTCTACTATTTCCCAATAAATAAAGATTATGTCTTTCTATGATTTTCCCAAATATAAGAAAGTGGTTATGAAGAATGATTAATCATGCCAAGTAAATTCTTCTTATTCCTAAGTGAATTTATTAAACAAAGTTTAATGCTTTGAGTTCTTGTTGTTTATTCTTACCAACCCTAATTATTTTCCCAAGTAAATCAAGGTTTGTGGCTTTAATCAATGTTTGCAACCATTAATTATGAATGAAGAATGAAGAATAAACAAACCCTAATAATCCATTATTTGTATATCAATCACAACCCAATCACAAAACACCCATCAATTGGGTTCACAATACTAGTAAGGGAAATTAGCTACTCATGACAAAGAACAAGAAACAAGAAATTGAAGAATTCATAATTGCTTACTTTGAATAAAAGAGGAATTGAGAATAATTAGATTGATGTTAGAACCTTCAAAAAACTTGAGAGTATTTTATCTTCTAAGTCAAAAGCTAGAAATATGAGAACTGATGATAATTAAAACCCTACAATGACTATTTATAGGTTTGGAAAATACACAAGTTACAGATTTGCACTTTAGTCCCGTCAGTACGAAATACGGTCCGTAAATCACTTTACGGACCGTAAAGTGGTTCAGTGCCCAAAGTCGTCTTCTCAATTCCGTGAAATCTCAATCTTCTAAAGTACGGATCGTAAAGTGGTTTACGGTCCGTAAACCTCCTCGTCGTCTTTCTGCCTTCCAAAAGTCGACTTTCGCTAACGCTCGACCCCTGGTTAAATACGAGATGGAATACGGACCGTAAACTGAAATACGGTCCGTAAAATGAGCTCGTAAATCACCAGCTTTTCAACTTGAGTTTCTGGTTCTCTTATTCTTTAACACGACCATGGAATACGGCCCGTATTGTGGAATACGGTCCGTAAACTGCATTTACGACCTGTTCTTGCACTTCAACTGTGATCAAGTCAAATCTGTTCCTTTTCCTGAAAAACACTAAAAACACATTAAATAGACACTGACTTGCTTAAAAACAAGTAAAACTTCTCGTAACAGGCCTCGAATATGCCATAAATGCTCGGCACATCACCAGGCCACGTGTCACCTGACCGTTCCGCCATTTGCGCTGACAACAGTACGGGTGTCAGAATAACCTTGCGAATGCCGCCTTATCCATTTTAGGGTTTTCTTAGAAAGGCCTTTTTAGATTGTACTAAGGCTCATCTATTTGTAGCTATAAATAGGGGTGCATCCCCTTCATTTTAGGGTTAGTTTTTCATTATTCTTCTCACTTGTAATCTGAAAAGGAGGCAGTGGACTTTCTTAAGTAATTGACTCGGGTTAAAGAAGCAATCTCCAGAATTGGACCAGTTCTCAGAGCTTGCTAATTTCGTTTCTTAAACTTTATTTACTATTGTTCATCAATATACATTTACCATTTACTAACTATTATTATACGTAACCTATTAATCAAACCACATATCCTATAAACCACTTACAAATTTAATTGTTACCATTTTTAAGGGTAAACAAAAAGAAAAAAAAAAGAATTAGGGAGATTTTTTATAAAAGAAAAGAAAAATGTAAGAAAATACATTTAGCAGTTTATTACTACTATATTAGGGAGGATCTCATTTTTTTGTAGTCCTCACATGAGTTTTTTGGTCGCTTTAATCCCTAATTAAAGTTGTTATGACTTTGTAAGTTTCTCATATTTTGGTAATTTTTAAGAACCTTAGGGTTTTTTTACTTGTCACTATTAAATGATAATGTCAGGGAAAAGATGATAGACCCCACAAAGCACACTCATACATACTGATTTCTTTTAGTGGAAATGTTATTAAACTTATTTCAAATTATAATTTTCTTTAAGAATTTGTTATAGACACATAAAGAATTATCCTGTTATTCAAATTTTTATTTTAATATAGGAGTAATTATTATTTAAACATTATTCTTATAATATTATTTATTGATGTTATTTTCTATTTATCATTTGCTATTTTAAATTTTTATTCGACCGGTTAAACTTAAGTTTATTTTTAAAGTATTTTCTCCTGTAATTTTATGACGTATATGCTGGCAAACATAAGTAATTAACAAATATTTTACTTAAGGTGGGATTAAGTTAATTAAAAGAATAAACGGAAATAACTAATATAATTGTTAAATACTTTAAAAAGGTATCAATAACGTAAATTATGGTCCTTCCGTCTTAATAGAAAAATGAATTTCAAGGTACGGTAGTTAATTAATCTAATTTTACGTGCGCACACTGTTAACATAAAATTTATCTAATAAATAACTATATAAAAAGAGGAACTATAAAACATAATTTTTATATATGTTATGAAAATGTTTGTAAAAAACTATAGTGAAAGAAAATACAATTTGATCTCTAAACAGTAATAATACTTAACAATTGCAAAACATATATTTTTTACTTTTTAATATTAAAATATTTTGTGAAATACAGGATAAGCAATAGTTTATATATTTTAGAACAAAACTATTAAGTTCAACATGAAAAGACTATTACAATGTAGATTCCATAAAAAGTTCATTGAATGGAAAAAAAAAAAAAGAGAGGAAAAAATTGAATGTACTTATTAACATGCATATTTTGGAAGAAAAAAGTAAGCTTAAAGTAAGAACTTTAATTTCATTGACTTTTCAGTAGTTTTTGTGAGATTTAATTTGCAAGAACATCTACAAAAGTATGCAATTCCAAAAGGCTTTAATTATTTGATATTTATTTATAAGTTAACTTTATTTATTTC
>NW_026722745.1:0-7109 GCF_029784015.1 Lycium ferocissimum | reverse complement strand
CCGGCAGGGGGCGAGCCGCCTGGCGGGCAAAATGACCCCATATGACCAAGTAAGCACGCATGGCATCCGCCCTTACGGGCACTCATACGCACGTTACTTTGCTATCCTAGTTATGTTCTATGTTCTCTATGCGTATATGGTTCCTATGTACAGGTCACGACCTTGACGACGTGTTCTATGTTTACATGCGGTTATTGATCATACACACATTTCTTACTATGTTTATTATTCATGCCTTACATACTACAAGACATTGTTCGTACCGACGCCCTTTCATGCAAGGCCGCGTTTCATGCCACGCAGGTACCCCCACGAGTAGAATCATTATAGAGATGTTCCGGCTTAATGTTGGCAAGCTCCACTCACCGCGAGAGTTCTTTGAGTCAACACGCGCGTGCTATGGTCCATGATTACGCTAGAGACTTTGCAGCGGATGGTGTGGGTCTGAGTGTCGACCAAAATGTAGTTCCACTGTTTATGTGTTTTATTTTACGTAGTGCCCTATTTACAAACTACGTTTACTTGAGAAACGACGAAAAGATTTTGGAAAAAAAATTTGGTACGTATTTTACTTTTACTTTGTCTTATGATTCTAAGAGACATGTGTGTGCTAAGGAAGAGGTTCGGGCCATTGCTCGCTCCGAATACTGGGTCGGTGCCCATCACACCTAGTAAAGTCGGCGTGACAAGATGAAACACTCGAATTACGAAAGAAAATAAGTAATGGGTCATGAATGTGTGAATAGTAGCACTTTTGAGTAAACGTTTAGGAACGAGTTATGATTCTTGATGCTTCATGAATATAATCATGTTATAAATGATATTGGGAGTATGGAAAACTTGTTATTTGTATATGAATGAACGTATTGACGAGTTATGGCTATGGATATGGATAAGTGAAAAGAATTGTGAAGTAAAGGTAATGTAGATGACTAGAAGCATTATGATGATAAGCCGAATGTTATTATGGATGTTGGGAGTTGATATGTAATACGAAGAAAGTCGTATAAATAAAGGAGATGCTGTCCGATTTTCTCTAGAATTAGTCATGAATGCTAATGCTATCTATCATCTAATACTTCTAGTATGCGCTTCAATGAAGGTAGAACGTGAGCTTTGAAGAAGATCGCTCAAGCGATAGAATAGTTACACGACAGGTAATATAAGGCTAACCCTTCTTTCATAAGGCATGGTTCTTGGGCCTATTGTTCATCTCTTGAGTTTCATGATACTTTTTCTAATAATCTTAGCTCGAGAAGCTATTAAGTTTCAATGATGCCCAAATGATACGATCGTACTAAGTTTCTTTTACGACGAGTAATGCTCTAAGGACAGAATGTATAAATGACGATAGTAAAGAAGGTAAGAGATAGATATGAACTAGTATGTATGTGTGCCTATGAGAGGCTATTGTGAACCCCGAGAGAAACACGGTCGGGTAGTATATGATAAGTATGTATATGTATATGTATGTATGCCCATGGGGAGGCTATTGTGAACCCCGAGCTTATATGGTAGGGTAGATATAGTAAACATGTATGTCATTATATAACGCACGCGCGCGCACCAGCTGCGCCTGGTACGAATAACAATAATAACCCCAGACTTGGTGGGGCCAGGGCAGGCCGGTCGTGCCGGGTACGTAAAACCTGGAACCTTCGTGGTTACAGGTAGGCTATATAAATACTATATGTATGACATCTATATGAGTACGATTATGCTATGTATATTACATCTTTATGAGTACGACTATGTTAAGATTATGTAAGTGCCAAGTAGGCTATAAATACGCAATGTATATGATATGTGCATGAATATGAAAGGAGAAATGAATACGAACATGAAAAGTAGATACGTAAAGGTAAATGAGCAAGAATACAAATGTGCACACGAGTGTGAAATGAGAAATGGAACGTCCCTACGGAAAGCAGTAAGTGCCATGATGATGATGCTATCATCTCCACCGTATTATTTTAGGATGTTATCCTTTACGCATCCATATTAATATTGATCATGCTTTACATACTCAAGACATTCTTAAATGCGAAAGCGTCCTTTGTTTGTGGACGCCGCGTCATGCCCGGGCAGTGGCGGGGGAGACGCATTTGATCCATAGCCGTACTATCTCGGGGACTACATAGCGAGGAGCTCCATTTCATTCGGAGCTGCAGCTTTTGGTATATATATTCTTTTGTATATATTCATGGGCACGGCGGGGTCCGTCCCGCCCATATGACACATGATATGATGTACCCTTCTTAGAGGCTCGTAGACATTGTGCATATGGTTAGAATATGTTCGGCCTTGTCGACCATGTTTGGGATGTTATTTTGTTCGCCTTGTCGGCGCACGTACCCCGTATATGGGCATAGATGTTGTTGATGATATAAATATGTTATTGCCCGATGAGCTTAGAATGATGACGAACGAAAAGTATGGTGTAATGATGTGGCTCACCTAGAATGTGAAGTATAAGTTTGAAAAAGGGGTGCCCGGGTGGGCTAGCACCGGGTGCTCGTCGCGGCCCTCAAGTCGGGTCGTGACACATGGGGTTCCTATCTCCATTATGTCCAACAGGGGAACAAGGTTAACATCTAAATTTTGGGAGTATTTTCATGAGAAATTGGGTACTAGGCTGGATCTTAGTAGAACTTTCCACCCTCAGACTGACGGGCAGTCCGAGCGGACTATTTGGGTTCTTGAAGATATGATTTGTGCTTATGTGATAGACTTTGGTGGTCATTGGGATCTGTTCTTTCCATTGGCTGAGTTTGCATATAACAATAGCTACCGCTTGAGTATTGACATGGCTCCGTTTGAGGCATTGTATGGGAGGAGGTGTAGGTCTCCTATTGGGTAGTTTGATGCGTTTAAGGTAAGACCTTGGAGTACGAACCTTCTGAGAGAGTCCTTAGAGAAGGTGAAGGTGATTCAAGCTGCTTTCTAGCGACACGGCAGGCATGAAGAATATACGGAGCGTAAAGTCCGAGATCTTGAGTTTGGAGAGGGAGAGCAAGTATTGTTAAAAGTCTCACCCATAAAAGGTGTGATGAGGTTTGGGAAGAAGGGCAAGCTTAGCCCGAGGTACATTAGGCTATTTGAGATTCTCAAGCGTATGGGGGAGGTGGCTTATGAATTAGCTTTACCTTCGGGTCTATCAGGCGTTCATCCGGTATTTTACGTTTCGATGTTAAAGAGGTGCCACGGTGATGGTTCGTACATATTCCGTTGGGATTCGGTTTTGCTAGATGAGAATTTGACATATGAGGAAGAGCTTGTTTCTACTTAGATAGGGATATTCGCAAGTTGAGGTCCAAGGAAATAGCCTCCGTGAAAGTTCAGTGGAAAATCTCCCAGTGGAGGAAGCTACTTGGGAAACAGAATCTGATATGCGCAACAAGTATCCTCAGCTGTTCGCCGAGTCAGGTAACTTTTCCTAGATTCCTCATCCTTTTTCGTTCAGGGATGAACGGTATTTTAATTGGTATCTAGTGTAACGACCCTTCCGATCGTTATGGAAAATATAGGATCACCCCACTAAATAAAACCTTTCCAAGGGTACAACGAGCTAATAGCAACTCGATTGTATAAGTCTAAGAACTAACAACTTGACTTGTTTGTGATTTTTTTTTACTGTGTTGAGTCCATCGGGGGGTGACATAGGAAATGAGAACTTCGTTAGGAATTCCGAGGCCACGGTGGATTCGTATGGTGTTTTTTCTCCACGTGCATGTACCGTTTATGTTTGTGAGGCCTCGATGAAATGTTGGGTGAGATAGAAGTGGCAAAAATTGCGAACTTACTACCTTAGTGGTACCGCTGCGGCGGGGTAAGTACCTCTGCGACAGCACCGCCATAGTGGTGAGCCCCTGGCCGCAAGCGGCAATCGTGTCTGTTGTGTCCATTATGGCAGGCAACGGCCCGCTATGGCTATGCCGCTATAGCGGGATATGGCCCGCCATAGCGGAGGTTAGACTCTTTTTGGTCCGCTATAGCAGAAACTTGGCCGCTATAGCAAGACCGCAATGATGATTTGACAGCCGCAGTAGTCGACGGGAGCAGAATTTCAGGTTTTAAACACTTAGTTTCGAATTCTTTATTCGTAAAACTCCAAAACAGTTCCCTACAAGCACCTAGGGCGAATTTTCAAGCAAGGACAAGAATATTCGTGAGAGGTAAGTCTCAACCATCCCTTCCAATCATTACGTTATCATCTTCATGATTATAATCATTTTTATAGGTCTTCAATGGTGAATTAGTAATAGTAACCCTAGAACCTAATAGACTTTTTATAATTGATGGGTTATGATTGTTATCATTTATTTATCATCTAATGACAGGTTAACTCCTTTTAATCATGAATTGAACCATTAGAGCCATGAACTAAGTGAATTGAGAATTAGGGTTTCATAAAAATGGTAGCTTGACCATGGAAACTGCTTGTAATTGATGTTTTGATTAAGTATCTTTAATAGATTGATGATTAGTGGTTACTAAGGCCGTGGTTAGGTTGTGTTACACCTAGAAATCATTCACCCATTGTAATGGGGCTAAAGGGAAGGGTGTTCTTGAATTGATTTTGTGACTAGAGTAATTATGACTCATTGAGCATTCTAATATCTAGACTTTTAGCTTTCCGAGGCTTTACGGAAGGGAAAAGCTGTAGCGGAGTGATTCACATTCCAGCTCTACGTTTGAGGTAGGTTATGGTCAACTAGAGTTAATCTTTGATTAGTTAATTGTATGTGTTGTGAATTCAATAGGAGAAAGCATGTCTAGTCTTCATGCATGATGTGTGTGTGGTTGACCTCCTATATGAAATTGATTGAGTGAACGTGTGGGCTTCGTTCCACTATTCATTGTGTTGAACCTACAGTTTGATGTTGTTGTGATGAGAAGTTAATATAATCTTCTTGGTGAAATTGTGATACAAAGTGATGATTTCAGCATTAAAAATTAGAGGGCAAGACATACTATTATATATAGGTATATGAAAAGCCAAATTTTATCGAAATGAGGATGTGATCTAGATTATGGGCTCGTGGTCCGAGGTTTGTTCCGAAAATGAGTGGCACATGATGTGGACAACATCTGAGGTTCTTTTCGGAGCGGAGGATTTATGGCTCGGGTCCGATGAGTATCCGGAATGAGTGGTACATGGACACCATTGATCCCCTGCAGGTCATGACTGCTGAGCAATGACATTAGTTAGCATGTGTGTACAACGAGATTATGGTTATTGTTAGTAAACTTGTTCCCGTTTGTTGTTTCTGTTAATTTGATTCTAGATATCTCTGGATGACTTGATTGTAATATCCTCGGTTGACTTGTTGTTCGATTATTGATTTCGTGTTGTTGGCTGGCTTGTGTATTTTATTGATTTTATGATGTATGCGTAATACTAATCTTGGTCGGCCTATGATATCTCCGTTACATAGTGTTTATACTGATACTTCCTTGCTGCATTCTTTTGAGTCCAGATTGTGATCCACAGACTACTACCCGACCTCATATCTAGCGTTGAGGCCATTGCTGACAGATTTAGGATGAGTTTCTATCCATGCCTGGCCGCCCGAAGATCTTCTTTTATAATGGCTATTTCTATTTCGAACATTGTTGGCTATTTATTTAGACTGATTTCATTCCTTATACATGTTTTTGATTAGAGTCCCTGTACGGTGACTTTCGAATTTTGGGGGTTTGTAATAGTTAGGACTTCCGCATTTACTTCATTGTTTTATGGCATAACTTAATTTGATTATCTTGTGCTTGAATGGTTAATAACTGATTGAATTGGCAAATATAAAAATGGACTTGAATGAATAGATAACTTATGTGTTGGTTCACCCACTAGAAGTTAGTGTGGGTGCCAGTCATGGCGGGTTGGGTCATGCCAACTTCTGGTCTCTTTTGGAGTAATTTCAACAAAACATCCTTGATTCTCGACTTCTTGTACTCTAATTGGCCTCATTCTTCAGTCATCTAATATTACTTTGCTTATCTTATAACCCCATAAGGTACAGAACCTCCCCGATGATGTCTTCCGCATTGCGTACTTATCCTCTATCTTTAATACGTTTGCATATACAACGATTTATCCATAAGGGTCAGAAACTATCCATATGAGCTTCCCCGCACTGTCGGTTAACATTCTACTAGTCAGCATGAACATTATAAAAGAAAATTGGGTCGTGTATCTGTCACAATATCACTGATGGTTCATAATCCACTAACTTGATAGGATGTAAGTACATCTCTCATTATCATGCAAACATAGCAATTATACCTTGATCCTTTATTTATTTTGTAACTATTTCCATTAGGATGCCTAAACCCTCGATAACATGATAGAACTCAGATTTGATGAAAATGATGTCAATAAAATGGAACATATAGCACTCTACCACCAACTCATAAACGACGAGGTCTCACAAAATATGATTTACATACTCGTAGTCAGAAAGTAAACTCAAATAGCACCAGAGCCCAATGCTCCATATCCACTCCTATACTGGTCTTTACGCTTAAGTGTTGGACATGTTCTTATCATATGGCTCTTGCTGCCTCACCAAAAATAACCCCCCATACCTACATGACATAGTTCGGCATGCGCCCAACTGCACTGATGACACGGTGGACGGGGCATCTCCACTCTACTTGTACTAGCACGATCCTGACATACTAATGCCTGCGAACCCTTCCTTGGCCTTACCTGAGAGCTCTGATCATGCACAAGTTATTGTACAAACCTGTCCTGCTGCAAACCACCACCACGCGATAATCCTCTGTAATCACCAACTTTCTTGTCCCTCTTAGTCTATCAAATAGCCTTATCGGGATCATATCCTGTAAATATATATGGGCCCGCCCCGGGGTTTCCCGGCCTTTTTTCCCCGCCCCGGGGTCCGCCTTGGTGCCGGGGGCGCCAACCTGAGGCAAAAAATAACGTCCCCCCACCGTTCTCCCCGGGGTGGGAAACCCCGATAATGCCGGAGCCCGCCCCCATCCGGGGGAATCGAGCATTCCGGGGGAAAGGGTTTCTGCCCGACCCAACCCCCAGGGCCCTGACTGCCCCGGCCCGGGGCCCCTACACCGGGAAAAAAAAACAC
>NW_026722744.1:0-6808 GCF_029784015.1 Lycium ferocissimum | reverse complement strand
GCCCCGGGCCGGGGGAGCGCTCGGGCGGAGAGTTGTTGAGCTCGTGGTTGTATGATTTTTGATGATCTCTCCATCCAGTTTCCCCCCCAAATCGTTCACTGGGATACCCCGGGGCTTCAAAAAAAACCCCTTTTCACGAGCGAACTAAACATGTCGAGATCGATTGTCATTTTGTTCGACGGATCCCCCAATCTTTCACTTTGCTTTGTTTGTTCTTCTCCCAAAGCGTTTTTCAAAAGTCTCTCCCGGGCCCCCTTCTAAAATTTTGGAAAGGGGGTTTTCCCCCAACTCCGAGGGGGGGTGTGGAGAAAGGAATAATATGGAAAAAAAGGGCAAATAAGTTTGACATACAAGGGTCAAAGAATAATTGAACAATTCGTTTGGGGTGATGATTTCACTTTGTCAATTTTTTAAAGGGGTCCCCTATACATTTGGGCAACCATTTTTTAAACACCCCTCAAATCGTTTCCCTAGAAATTTTTTTGCTTTTTTTCTTAGGTTTATTTTAGAAACTTTTTTTATCTAAAATAATTTGTTGCCACTTGTTAGTTGGTTAAAAAGTTTCTAAATAGGTGAAATAAAAGGACCATGTAGGGGCATTTTTTTTAATACGAAAAATTTTTTCCTTTGTTGTTTTACTATCTTTATTTGCAATTTTATTTCTGTTTTTATGTATATGGTTTTTTTGCTTGGAATTTTTTGACACCCCCCACAATCTCCAAAAACAAAACCATATCCAGAAATATCATTTAAGATATGATATAAAAATTTGAGTTCTACCCGTTTTTACCCCTTTTTAAATAAGCATTTGACTTGAGAATTTATGGTAGAACTGAATGGACGTTATGCAGTGATCATTCTCTTTTTTTTTTTTTTTTTTTTTTTCTCTTTCTGTTTCATTTTAGTATTTGTATAATTTTCGTTGAAGGTAGTCAAAATTTCACCCGGCCCTTTTTGTTACTACTACTTATCTTCTATTGTATATTATAGTGTGGAAAACCCGGCGTGGCGAATATCATTTCATAACTCGATGCCCAAAAATTTTGGTCATTTTTACTTTATGAGAATTCAAAGTTTGACATATTGTTCATTTCTTTAATATGACAAAATATAAATTTTTTTACTTCACTGTTAAAATTGTGGGTAAAGTTCAAGACCTTATTATGACAGTAAATAATTTATATATTAACTTTGTTGTTATGTAGATGAAGTTGATCAGTAATCATGGAAAATTATCCATGCCTTACTGATCAGTACTACACGTACTTTTTGGTTAATGATGTGTTGAAAAAAAACAATTAGTTTAAAAAATAATGTTTTGCTTAATTTCCCAGTTATAGTAGATTGAAAGTTGCAGTTTCATATCACAATTTTAGAGAAATATTAAAGTGATATTTCCTTTTTTGGGTTTAAAGAATTAAAAGATAAGAACTTAAAATGGAGGAAAAAAATAACTAAATGCCCAGAAAGAAAACGTCATGAGTTAGAAATAGAGAATTGTTAAAAAAAATTTAAAATTGAAAAAATTTAAAAGATTTTTTCCCAAAAAATCAACCTAAAACATTATTGGATAGATTTCTCCACATCACTTCTCATCTTTTGGTTTTAAAAATACTAATTTAAATAGATATTAATGATTGAGAGATACTGTACATTCTTATTTCGTTATTAGTTACTACTTATATTTTCATATATAATGTGTCTTTAGTATAGAGGTGCATGATATGGTAAATTGTTAGTGTAAGGTATGCTCTACATAAACATAGTAGTAGTATATTATTATATATATAAGTCGTTATTTAAGATTATCATTGTTGAAGACAAATACATGACGCTGTAACGCACAAACTTAGATATGGGTGTTCCTCATCCTTTCATTTTTAAATTAACTGCAAAAACAATGTTGACTTTTGTGTCTTTTTTATACAGTTTTAGACGTACTAAGATTAAGGCTTTTAACATCTTCTGTTTCTCGTCAGAAAATTATCCGTGATCTTTTATCCCTTTTTTTTAAGGTTTCGAAAGGTCAAAAAGTGATAATTTTTTAAAAAAAACCTCATTTTTAGAGAAAAAAAAAAGGGGTTTTGTTGTAAAATAAGAATAATATAAGATAAAAAATGTAGCAGAGATTTAGAGAGGAAGCAGGGGTTTTTTCTTATATCTTCTCGAGGGCTAGAAATACCATTTTTATAGGGTAAATTCCTCCGAAAGTTACAATCATTCTAGTCTATTAAATACATTCATGAATAAACTAAGATGTTACAAGGAACATCCACATTAAGTTTATTTATAACACTCCCCCCTTTTGGGTGTCCATTGATGGTATGCCTCGTTAAAAACCACGGAAAAACCCTGGGAAAAAATCCTTAGTGAAGGAAAAAAATACACACTCGAATACGATTGGGGCCACTGGGTTTATTAAAAAAAAAAAACTTTCCGGAAAACCATTTGGGGAAAAAAATTGATTAAGGAAAAAATCAAAGCGTTTTGCTCCCCCAGGAACTTGGCCCCAAAAGCGAGTCTTCGCATTCCATTCTTCTACACCATCTTCCGAAAGTTGTAGTTAGTAAGACTTAGTGAACAAATCAGATATTATCACTTGAGTGATTTGTTGCACGTTGATCTCGCCATTGTTTTTTGGGGCTGTGTGTGAAGAAAATTTTTGGGGAAATTCTTTGTCCCATCTCCTTTGATGAATCCTCCCCTTAAATTTGGGCAATGCATCCGCATTTTTTCGTGTAAGATTGTTTTTTTTTACATTTCAAACCCCCTTTCCTCAAAGAGATTTTTCTTTGACCTCCCAAACCTTCTGGCTTGCTTCAAATTGCTAATTATCTTAGCATGCTTTGTTTTAGGTAGCTCGATAAACTTCTTTTAGATCGCCAAATTAGCAACACCCCCACTATAAACACATCCCTTTGGGAGATCTACTTTGTGGGGTGGATAAATACCCCACCCGGCATAACCAACAAGATTGGGCCCCAATTATTAGAATAAAATAAGCCCAAATCGATAGCCCCTTTTAAAACCTCAATATGTGTTTAATTGTTCCTTTGTCCCCTTGTGGGGGAACACTTATATCTTGCTAACACTTAAACCAAAATGATATGTCAAGCCTTGTCGTATTGGCAAGATACATTAGCGCCCCAATTGATTTTAAAATATGGTACTTGGGGCCCAAGAATTTCCTCTTCTTTTCGAGGTCAACGGATCTTTATTAACTCAAGTGATCGAAAAACCCAAAGGGGATCCCTTAATGGATGGTTCTCCATATAAAATCGTTTAACCCTTTTTTGTATGAACCAATTTTGGACAAAGATACTATTTGTCAAATTTTAAATTTTGAAAACCCAAAGGGCATGATTTTGTTTTTCCCAAGATCTTTCTCTCAAAATTCCTTTTTTAAATAATCAATTCCCTTTTTTTGGCCTCCAGAGTTCCAAAAAGGTTTATGGCCGAAAACATATACGGAAGTACAACAAACTCCGATATTATTTTCTTTAAAAACCCAAGGGGCAAATGGGATCATTTGAAAGTCTTCCTTAACAAATACCCCAAAAAAAGATTTTCCCAAACCAATTGCACCCCGGGTTGCTTGGGTTCCTATAATGATCTTTGCAACCCGATTGAATACGTTTCTCGGGTCTTTGAACTACGTGGGGGGCATCTTAAATCCTTCAAGGATTTTCATGTATTTTTCATTTTAAAATTTGATCCTAGAGATAGGTTGTAACCCTCCACCCTGCATCCCCCAAGTCTCTCATGGACGGAAAAAATTGAGATAACGTAACATTATTGCATCCTAAGGGATGAGTACGCCTCTTCTAATCAATACCGGCCTCTTTGAAAATTTTTGGGCAAAAAGGGTGCCTTATATCTTTTTATCTCTTTTTTCCATTTTTTTTTTGCACAAAAACCCATTTTCCAACGGGTTTAATACTTTATATGTTTAACTCCCAATTAAAAAATTTTCCCCGTTTGATAAGCAGTTTAATTTTGGATTGAATTGCCTTTTGTCACTTTGGCCAATCCATCTTTCTTTCTTTAAAAAATTTGGGGTTAAGATCCCCCTTTTATATTGCATGGTTCCTATTCAACATTATAAGAAAAGACATAACCCACTTATTTCCAACCCGTTTCCAAATTAGCCCCAAAATTATTCCCCATCTTGGATTAATTGATTTTTTCCTCATTTTTTTGAGTCTCGGGCTCATTGATTTTTCCAAGAATATTAAGTTTCATTCAAATCTTGAATTTTTTATGAGGTTCTTTCGTAGTGTCTCTTGACCATTTATTTTTCTTTTTCTAGAATTTCAATCCTTGAACCCAAAGGTCTCCCCGCTTGGTGTCTTTGGGCTACTTCTTTACACTAGTAGATGGTCCTACGGGGATATCAATACAAATTTGGGGCATTCTCTGCAAGGATATGTGATTTGGTAATCCTTTTCAAACGAAACGTGTCCCACATTTGATTTTTATTTTTTGGGTAATAATTTTTTTAACCTTTTGCTCACAAATAGAAGCACGTGGATCAAGATGAAACAATTATGGATTATTACACAAAATTTCCTTTTATTTCATTAATTTTTTCCCCAAAATTTTTGGGGAAAAATTTTCTCTAAAACGATAATGGGTAATCAATTTAACAAATCTCCCTAATGGATCAAGGTAGTAATAATTTAGGGCATTCAAACCCAACAATTTTCCTAATCTTTTTTTGGGGCCCATTTTGGTGCGATGTGGTGGTGCTACGGACAATACCCCCATCCAAAAATTCTTAGATGAGATATATTAGGTTCCGGGCCCCCAAAAACAATTATAACGGGGAAAAAATTTTTGAAATTTGTGGGCTTAGGCGAAAAAGTGTTGCTACATGCAAAATACGTGACCCAAAAGGACGTGGGATCCTCGTTTTCATAAGTAATGATCTTGCAATCAACCGGGCATTTTTAAATTTAAAGATTTGGCCATTTTAGTGTAAACATGAAAACACGGGATGTTTTAATCTTATCCCCTTGAAAAAAAATCTAAAAGCGGGGTGAAAACTGCGGATTATCAAGGAGAATAGAATTTATCGGGTTATCAAAAAACTGCCCGTAATCGGAATTTTTGTGCCAATAATTTCCGGGTGGGGGTTTTTTGGGGTACGTTAAGGGTCCCCGGACCATTTGAAACTCTATTAAAAAAACCCTAAAATATCTAAATGATTCATTAATTTGGGGGAATAGGTTTACAAAAAAACCCCGTATACGTTCCCAAAAAAAAGGGTTAAAAAAACCCTTTTAGGTATTCCATAATTAAATTGCCCGTAAAAAAGGACAAGAAAATTCATTATTTTTAAAAAAATCTTCGGGTTCTTTAATGGATGCCTATTTGAATTTTTTATAATTCGTTTATCATTATGATCCGGGGGTCCAAATTTATCATGCCCAAAATACAAACGTATTTGGGGTTAGTAAACTTCGATTTAAGGCGGTGGGCCTCAATACTAAAATTTTGTACAATATAAACGGGAAAACAAAGCGGAAAAAATTTTCTAATAACTTTTGGGGGAGGCATCCTTGGTGATATTAATATATTCAAATTCCTTTATCCATTGTTTTTAAAGTGGTATCCATTTTGACGGATATCTTTAAAACTTAATAAGTTCTTTCGGGGCTTAGGAGAGAACATAGCATCGTTTATAATAAGTTTTGTTCCCTTAGGAAAATTATGATGGCTCTTCCAAAGCCTTCAATCAAATTAGCACTACTAGAAAGGTATTAACATTTTTCCCTTTCCCATAAGTAAATGAGAAAAAATTTTTTTGCCCTTTTAATATTTGTGTGTAAATGGGAAAAACAATCAAACAAATGTCTTCATACTAGATTAATCTAAGCTTACTCGAGGTTAGCCATATCTTAAAGGAATGACATACACAAAGTAAAATAAATACTCTATCAAATATTAATACTTCCAATAAAAATAAATACAAACCAATAATATTGTACACCAAGAGACTTTACTCCCAAAATAACGTTTCAAATTTTAAAGATCCATCAATAATCACGTAGGCATATTTTTAATTTATAAGGTCAATGTAATAATTTAATGTTACATTCCAAAAAATAATTAATTTCCTTATTAAAACTATTTCGAATGATCAAGTAATAGTTAAGTCGAATTAATATAAAACATAGTGTCACGCCCAAAAAACCCCCCGACGTGGCCCCGGGGTCCGGCGTCTGAACAACTGGGAAAAACTTTTTCAACACCATAATAATACGAACCCGCCCGGGTTCAACATTCGCCTCCCAAAAAGATTTAAAAAAAAAAGGTAAACGAACCCCGCTATAAGAATTAAACCCGGGAAATCTTTAATTTCTATGCTTGTCAAACATAACAACGTGCCCCCCAAATTAATCAATAACTCAAAAACTACCCACAAATGTATACTAGGGGGCTTTTAAAATAAAGGATTAATAGTTTGACTCTCGGGACGCGGGCCCCCCAATAAGTAACAAGTGAGTAAATCAACGGGGGGTCCCCGAACGAATGTGTGGGCTCCCAAATTATCTGCCAAAAAGGAAATCCTTTTTAAGCACCCAAAAATCACAACCTCCTCTTCTCCCTTAAAACCACCATCAAAAACAAAAATGGGTTCGGTACTTCGATCTATGCCTTTGGGGGAAAAGAATAATACGAAAATAGAGTAAAATAATACATGAAGAAATCATCTTGAAAATCATATGAAATCAAAATAAGGGGGGTTATTGGGGTTTTTGTATCCCAATAATAAGTATCAAAACCCATTTATAAAGCCTTCTTT
>NW_026722743.1:0-7259 GCF_029784015.1 Lycium ferocissimum | reverse complement strand
CTGAGAACATATCAAATAGAACTTTAGAAATTATGGTTACGTATCAAAATCATATGCATAAAAATCCTCATTTCAAACTCGACCGATAAATAAGTAATCATACTCGGGGGTCGGAATCATAGCCACATTAAGTTCTTTCAAAGGTCGTCAGAACTATACAAAGGAGAGTCGCGGGACCCACGGACGAGCGTTCACCCAATCCGGCCCCGTCTATGAAAGACATAGTCATCATAATGTCCATAATGTCCAGAATAGGAAAAGACATCATAAGAGGAAGATCTTCGGGCGGCCTGGCATAGGTAGAAACTCACCCTAAATCTGTCGGCAACGTCCTAAACGCTAGATGTAAGGGCAGGTAGCAGTCTCTGTATCACAATTTGCAATCAAAAGAATGCAACAAGGTCGTATCAGTACAAATCGTATCAGTACAAACACTTTGTATCGGTAGATATCATAGGCCGACTAAGATTAGTATCATGCATATCTCATAAAATCAGTAGAATAAACAAGCCCGCAAATAGACACGAATATTAATAATCCCCAATAAGTCAACCAAGGGTAATCACAATCAGTCACCAAGATATCAAGAATCACAATCAACGGAAGCCACAAGGGAAATAAGTTTACCACAATAACCATACTCACTGTATATGCAGGGTAACTGATGTCATTGCTCAGTAGTCATGACCTGCAGAGGACCCATGGTCTCTTTGTACCACTCGTTTCGGATTCACTCCTCGGACCCGAGCATAAACCGCCGCTCCGGAACGAACCTCGGACGCTGGCCATATCAATGTACCTCTTATTTCTGAAACTAACCTCGGACCACGAACCCATAATCTAGGTCACATTTGTGCCTTTCATACCACTTTACATGACAGTATTTCTTACCTTCTCATTATCAATGCTCAAATCATCATTTCATATCACAATATCGCTAAGAAGATTATATTAGCTTCTCATCACAAACACATCCATTGCAGATTTAACACACAGGAATAGTGGCGAAGCTACACATAATACGAATCACATTCACATAGGAGTTCAACCATACAATATCATGCATGAAAACTAGGCATGCTTTCTCCTAAAGAATTCACAAAACATATAATCAACCAACCAAAGTATAACGCAAGTAGATCGTAACCTACCTTAAACGTAGAGCTGGAACAACGCAAGTCACTCCGCTACAGCTTTTCCCTTCCACAAAGCCTCAGAATGCTTAAAGTCTAGAAATAGAAGGCTCAATGAGTCACAAATACTCTAGTCACAATTACCAATTCAAGATTACCCTTCCTTTACCCCCATTCCAACGGGTGAATGATTTGTGTAAAGCAACCTATGTACAGGACCTTAGCAATCATTAATCATCAAATTATAACAATATTATATCAACATTCCCACTACAAGCAGTTTTCATAGTCAAGTTACCATGTTTATAGAACCTTAGGTCTCAATTCACTTAGTTTATGGCTCTAAGGACTCAATCCATGATTAAGAGGAGTTAACCCAAGTCATTAGATGATAAACAAGTGATAATAATCATAACCCATCAAGTATAGAAGGTTTATTAATTCTATGGTTACTATTATAAATTCAACCATTGCAAACCCATAAGGAGGATGATAATCATGAAAATGATACAGAATGATAGAAAGGGATAGATGAGACTTACTTCTCAAGCGTTTTCTTGCCCTAGCTTGGAATTTCACCCTAGGTGCTTGTGGGGAACCGTGTTGGAGATTTATTAATAAAGAATGTGAGACTAAGTGTTTAAAATAGGGGTTGCTGCTTTCCGTCGACTGCTGAGGCGGTAAAACAACCACTACGGTCCCGCTGTAGCGGACCTAAAGGAATCCACTCACCGCTATGGCGGTCCATCCACCGCTATGGCGGTATTACCGTAGTGGGCCATCGCCCGCCACAGTGGCCACAGGAAGAATGGATGGCCGCTGGAAGCGGCCCACCCACCGCTATTGCGGTACCACTGCAGCAGTACTCCCACCGCCGCAGCGGTGCCATTTGGGCTTGAGCTCGACCCTTTGTCCAGTTTTCTCCCCTTTCACTCCACATTTCATCCGAGGCCTCACAAACACAAACCAAACATGCACATATACATAAAAACATCATACGAATCCACTCGTGGCCTCAGAATTCTCAACGGAGTTCTAATTTTCTATGCCACCCCCTAACGGACACAATACGATCAAACAACCACCACAAATAATTCAAATTTTAGCTTTTAAGCTTACAAAATTGGGTTCTACTGGCTCGTTCTACCCTTGGAATGGCTCTATGTGGTGTGGTGGTCCTACATTTCCCATAACGACCGGAAGGGTCATTACATTATCGTGTCAAACAAAATTAGCAAAAATATGGCCTCAATAAATTTAAGAAAATGATTTTGATTTTCTAAAAACATGTTTCCCTCTGTTTAATATTTCAAGAACTCTGGATAATTAAATCAAATTATGGGATGTCAAAAATTAGGTGTCAACACCTAGCCCTTCGGTGTTCGGGGATGGCGAGACCATCCCTGAGCAACGAAATTTGACTAACCCTGATTTTTTACTGACCCAACTTATATCTCCTCTCATTTTCATGTAGTTTTCAAAATATATGGCCGGACCATAGCTTCTGGGTTTCCTTCATCTCTCAGGTTCCATAAGAATTCAAGCCACTTGTAGTTTGACTCGATTATGACTTCTAAATGCAAATTTAAAGAAATCTCAGATTTTTCGGGTTATTAAACTGGTGGATGAAAGCTCTAGAACACTAAATTCATGAAACCCTTATTGAAAATTATGGAATATGGTTTATACTGCTGTTTATATCATCTATAAGTGCAGGTTATCACCTTCTAGGATGGAAATTTTGTAATCATTGTGAAAATTATATATTGTGACTTAGGGTTTCACTCAAATTGGGGGGCCTAAACTCTGATTTGAAGGGTCTAAAGTGATTAGAAACCTTTAAATTGGAGGATTATGATTTTTGGTACTGAGGGTAGTATAAAGTCACCCTTAACTTCTGGTTTAGCCCATTCGGATGATTAGGGGTATTTTTGGCACTATTGTCCCAAATGTGGATTTTGTTTGATTAGATGGTCTGTTGCTTACTTAGCATTATGGTCTGTTGTTATTTACAAAAGTACCATCGTTCTGGGGTGTTTCAAAAATAGAAGGCTCGGGTGGAGTAGTTCGTGGCTCCTATTTTGCATTCGAGGTAGGTTACGACTTACTTTAGTTAGACCTTGATTAGTGAAACGTATATATTATATAGAATTGACCGGAGAAAGCATGATTTGGTCTTTGGACATAGTGTTTGGTTGGGTATTATCTATGTTGTTATGATTTCTGATTTTGTGGGCTTGTTGCCATCACCTTATATATTTAACCTGAGGTGTATTCGTTGTGATATGAAGAGGAATGAGTCAATATATACTCTTTTTCTTGATTGAGATGGTTACATATCCTTGTTGTTGTTGAGTGATTTATCTGAGTCTTGTTATGACTTGTGGCATAGTGCTTTGTATTCACTGACCTTGATATTATTGGCTGATCATGTTCCATATTGACTGTTCAATTAGAAATACATTGAGATTCATGTTGTGATCAGATAATGAGATTATTACGCTTGAATTGCATGTGTACTTGTGACAAGGCACGAATGGGATCTTGATTATGAATTGTTGATAGTAATGAAGTTATGCAAGATTTGATACAACTTATGGTGGTTGTGATCTTCATAGCATATTCCTTTACATTCATTGCACGGATTCCTCATTCCTGCATTCATACATTCATATATGATGGAAATAGTCCGAAAATGATTGATGGAAGACATATGGAAACTATGAAAGGAAATGGAACACTTTTGTGACACAAGACTTAGTTATGAGGTGTGCTTGCGATACTTGGAAGAAGGAGGTGACATAGACTCTTTATGTTGACTGAGATGGTTTGTATGATTCATTCGATAGGTAAGCGAATTTATCTAAGTCCTGATATGGCTCATGGCATTGTGACCTGCATTTTCATTGGCATTTGATTTCATTGATTGATCACGCTTACTTTTGAGTTGATATTTCATCTCGGGGTTGTAGACTTGAGCCATATTCGAAGACTCATTCTTGCATACAATATATGTTTAAAAGTCACATCTCGATGGCGTTGAGGATCGACTATCTTCACACACACACACACACACACACACACACACACACATATATATATATATATATATATATATATATATATATATATATATATATATATATATATATAAAGGCACATTTGACAGGGGGTGAGGATGTGGTCTAGTTATGGGCTCATGATCCGAGGTTAGTTCCGGAGCGAGTGGTACATGGACACTATGGGTCCCCTGCAGGTCATGACTATTGGGCAAATAATACCATTAGCATGTGTGTACATGTTTGAGGTATTTGGCTAGTGCATTGCATTGCACATCATTACATATTATCATGCATCATCATACGACTCTTTATTTCTGATTTGGTTTGGTTGGTTCGTATTATTATGCTGGCATGGATCAGATTTGGACTGGGTTAGATCACTGGGTAGCTACTCTGCCTAGGTCAGAACTTGGGTTGTGATTATCGATTGAGATTATTGTGATAAACAGACTTGCGGTTTAGAAGCTTCATTTTAGGTGGTGATTCGGTTATGGGATATTCTGTGACTTGGTTTGAGCATTATGTGCTTACCTACTTATCTTGTTGATTTTATGCTTATATGCGTTAAATAATCTTAGTCGGCCTATGATGCTTACTCAGTACGTGTTGTTTGTACTGATGCTACTCTTGTTGTACTCTTCTTTTGAGTGCATAGTTTGTTACTAGTTCCAGCTCCTGTCGTCGAGAGTGATTCGAGTCTACTTGATAGAGATTCACGGGTGAGCTTTGGCTTGATCCGCAACCCAGAGACTCTTCCTTATATTTAACTGTCTACTTTGTATTTTTGAGAAAGTCTTGATATTTTAGATTTGTACTTCCTGTCAGACTTGTATCTATGTAATAGTGGCTCTTGTACTAGTCCAGACCAGATTTTGGGGTTGTTATTACTTGCGCATTTGTTATCAATATGATTCGAATCTGTTAGCTAAATTATTGTCTATTTCCGCATAATTCCTATAAATGATTAAAGTGATTTAGGAATGGTTCGCCTACCTGGGGGTACAGTGTGGGTGCCATCACGATTCCCAAATTGGGTTGTGACCACTTGGTATCAGAGCCTGGGTTACCGGTCTTACAAGTACAAGAGCATGTCTAGTAGAGTCTTGCGGATGGGTACGATGAGCTCCGTACTTATCTGTGAGAGGGTATAGGTGTCACACCCCAACCTTCGTCAGGGCGTGACGGGCACCCGACTCTCATCAGAGTCGAGCGAACCCTTAAACGTCGACTCAAATTTTTTTTTCTTAAAACGAGAATTGAAAATTGTAAATGAAATACCAAAATCGACACGTAGCTCGAGGCATCTCAAAACATGATATATAGATACATACAACATAACACAAGGCGAGCCAAAGGCCTCTGCCATTTCTGTACAACAAAATATCGGCCGACAAGGCCAAACAGTAACCATGACTCCCACGCTGTTCGCAGACTTCTAAAGAGTATGACCTGCAAATATATACACAACATTATACCAAAACAAACGACCTCCGAGAGCAAGAGAGAGCACGTTCGACTCTCAATCTTCCTTCCCTAGCGAGGTGAGTCACCGGGTCGCGTCCCCGAACTGCGGGCATGAAACGCAGCCCCCACGAAGAAAGGGGGGTCGGTACGGAATATATGCGAATATGTAAAGCATCACAAGCAAGAAATAGGAAAGTACAACGGTAAGCAAGTTTAGGTTACGACATGAATTAAATATTTAAATAAAATAGTCCTTTTTCGGACGGCCGCCCGACTTTAATAATAATAACAATAATAGTAATAACAATAGTAATAACAGTGATAATAATATCAATAATCCCTTCGGGTGTGCCGGTTCCGGCATACGTCTATCCCGGCCCCTTCGGACATGCGGTTCCGGGAATAAAATGAAGGCCCCTTCGGCATGCCGGTCCAACATACGTCTATCCCGGCCCCATCGGACATGCTGCCCCCCGACATAATCCTAGCCCTTCGGGCATGTCACTCCGGCATACGGCTACCCCGGCCCCATCGGGCATGCCACTTTCCTTGACATAATACTAATCTAGCCCCATCTAGCATAATAATAATAGTAGTAAGAAAAATAAAATCACACACCCCCATCGAGTGGTTTTGTACGCACTCCCTTCGGAGTGGTTTTAGAAAGGCCTTAGAAAATAATATATACACCCCTTCGGAGTGGTTTTAGAAAATACTCAATAATAAGATATCACACTCCCTTCGGAGCGGTTTTTGAAAAGTTTTATAAAATAGCACACTCGCCTTCGGAGTGTTTTGAAAAGTTTTATAAAATACCACTTATAAGTCATTTATAGAAGTTCCTAGGCAATTCGATTACATTCGGCAAGTTACGGACGTTTGAGCATTTTTTCAACAAGATAGGAGGATACTAGTTCAATTGCACTAATGAATAGTGCTCCATTTCGAAGTGATTTCGATGAAAGAATAACCCCGAGGCTCAAATTCAAGCCTAGTATACCTAGGACATGCCAAAAGAAGTTGGAATAGCTTTACCTCACGGGTGCCTTATGCTCGCTTGAGCTCAATTCCCCGTTTCGGGCCCGGACCACGAAATGGTCACCTTTACCAGTTACTATTCATGAGGTTAGCATCACTATATCCCGTACTTTTGAACGTCGGTTATTTGCCGAGGTGGGGCCCACACGTCGAGATATTTTTGGAACATACGAGAAGTCATATGAATTATATATGTAAAGTTAAACACAACTCATGAAGGACCCTTGGGTCAAATCAAAGTGGAAACCCTCCAAACGAATATTCTTAAGAAAACGTTTTGTTAGACCTGACTTCGAGGGGCAAAAACGGTATTATAAGTTTGGAATTTGGAAAATACCTGAGAAATAGAAGTTGTAGATAATTGAATTAGCTTTCCAACCATAGGTCGTGGGTTCCCAGGCGACATCTGTACAAGGAGATATGGACGTTTTAAGGTCGAAAGGTCAGTGGGCTAGGCCCAACTCGTGACCAACCGGATTGGTCCGAAAAATGGAAAGAAAAATTGAGGCCCAAAGTGAAGGCTTGGCCGGCTTGGTCCAAGACAAGGGGTCCAAGCCCATGA
>NW_026722742.1:0-7387 GCF_029784015.1 Lycium ferocissimum | reverse complement strand
TTTCTCTTTTTTTACGTTCCTCGGCAAAAACCCCGTCGACACATCTTTGTCGATTGACCCCGATCTGAATTTGTAAAACCCTCGTCGTCCGACCCATTTTTTGCCCTATATGTCCGGCGTCATCGACCCCGAAACCCAATATGTTGGCCGTCGTTCCACTATGGAATTCCCGTATGTTCCCCGTGGGCCGATTTTGAGTCGCCTAAGATAATTCGTTAGATTCCTTGAACCCGGATAGGCCCCTACGCCCGTTTGGTTTCGATCGCGAAGATTCGCGTATATCCAAAAACCGAACATCCCTAGTAAAAAAGATGCGGGAATGACGAAGGTTTTGGAAAAGGGGTCCTTGGTCTTCGATAAAGCTTAAATAGTTTTTGGTGGACACCTCCCCCCGATAAGGTTAGTTGAACATTCGAGGACGAATGTTCTAAAGGGGGGGAGGATGTTATAACCCGTATTTTTCACCTTTGGGAATCTTGGAATTTTCGAGACAAGTTAAGGACAATGTCATGCATTGATCATGTTTGGCTCATAAGTTGGCTATGGAAAAAAATTAGATGTGGAAATATCGGAAAAGACTAAGGGCGGAATTGGAATTTTGAAAATTAGTTTCGGGAATTATCAAGTGTGGGCTAAGGAAATTGGGCTTGGAGATTGACAAAAAAAAAATGGAAACTTTGGCCCAATAGAGAGGGGTGGCCGGCCATACATGGCCAAGCCCACATATGTAATTAATTTTCCATGTGATTAAATCATATAAGGGAGTATTGTATGTAGAAGTTTCAAGAAAATTAAATCCATGCCATGTGACATGGTCATGTGACCAATTAATATATAAAGGGGCAAGACTCTTTAATCCTCTAGAATTTTCAAGACAAGAGAAAGAAGGAGAAAAACAAGAACAAGAGGAGCAAACATTATAGGGCCATTCGGCCATGGCACTCCAAATTTCCCCTTCAAAAATTTTGATCCAAAAATTATTGTCTTGTGGTTTACCTACTAAATTAAGCCTCCTCTACAACGTGGTGCAATTGGTTTGGAAGAATAAGCATTGGTTTCCTCAATTCTATACTTGAGGCAAGTGAAGAATCTTGGAGAAAAAGGTAAGGATTCACCCCTTGTTGTTATGTTATGAAGATTGGGTTGTGTTGTAGTACGTGGAGATGAATGGAATTCATAGAAATATGGATGTTTGCATGGTATTTATATATGCATGTATATGGCCGTGTGTGTATGTTGTTGTATCGGTAAGATGAGTTGAAGTTTATGTTGTATTATAGTGTGGTCATTATGGAAATTGTATTGGAAATGAAGGTTGAACAAAAATTGAATGAAGTTGGAAAATTTCATGTTGGCCGTGGGATGTGGGGTGATGAACTAATGATAAATTTATTTTGTTTAACATGCTAATTGTGTGGTTGTGATCTTTACAATGTAAATGAAGGATATATGGGTTAAGTTTGCATGAAAATGGGATGTGGAGAATTATGTCACATTAATGTGATTTTATGTTCTTGTGATAATTAAGTTGTTAGGGTGTGAATTATGACGATTGTTGGTGAACTTGGAGGATAGGAATATATTATGAATATGTATGTTAAAGATTAGAAGATTTGGATAAATAATGGCTTTGGTGGAAAGTTGTATATTTGGTATAGTTGTGTATATATTGTAGAAACGATATGAAATGCTTCCGAATGGTAGTGTAATGATTTTGGTTAATAATGAATGTAAGTATGATGGTGTTGGGTTGAAAATGTGAAGTCGGAATGGAAATTATTACATTATGTCGAAAGGTTGGCTAGTTATGTTATATTGTGTTGTGTTGTGGTTATTGATGTTTTTGGTGTTGTTGTTGGGTTGTTGTTGACTATTTTGAGCCGAGTTGAATCTCGGGGTGTCATGTTTATAGGGGAAGTGCTTTGCCGAAATTTCGGTAGCCAAATAGAAACCAAAGATTGAAATGTCAACTTGCATGAATAGTAACTGGTAAAGACGACCATTTGCAGATTTTCGACGAAACGGGATTTGATTTTTGGCAATCGTGAAGAGCAAGAAAGGTATGTAAAGCTTTTCGTTTTCTTTTCATGGCACGACATAGGTGTATTAGCTTCGGTTTCGACCTTCGGAGTCGCTCCCATCTTTCGGAATCTATACCTAAAGTTGAGCCGTTTTCATTCAATTCAATTGAACCCAATTAGGCCCCAATTGACTATACTGTCCTTTGACATCTAAAACTTGTACAAATCTAATCCGATCTTTCTAAAACACTTACTAATGATATTACGAGGTTTAACAAGTGTGATTTAAGTACGCCACCTCATTTGACCCGAGGTGGGCCTGCTATTCCCAAACTTACTTCTGTTATGCAAACGAATGATTTTTGAACAATATTTAAAAGAAAACGTTCTAGCTACTCTTCTAATTATTACTTAAAAACTGTTTTAAACATTCCGTTAAGTTCTATGACGTGCTTTGATATGTACCACGAATCCGAATGTTCCGTTCCGATATAATCTACTGTGATGTCCGAAAGGTACGTACTATGACTCCGTCCGTTTTCATTGATCTGATTTGTCATTTGATCTGCCTCATCGAGTCTCTGGATATATATATGTTATTTTGATTGCATTAGTTTCTCACTACTCCACTCGTGGATGCCTCAATGTTTCCCACATCGAGCCGGGCCGGATATGTTCTCAAGCGTATTTCCTCTTGCATTGTTCGCCGCGCCCCCGGTGTGAGGGGTATATACGTACATGGGTTGTGGTGTATGATGTGCCATGTACGCTTATGCGATTATGTTCGATGTGGCCACTTGGTATGTTATGATTTGTTTCGGAGATATTCTACTACTACAAGTATGATGTGTTTTGGCGCGGGACGAAGGGAGCGCCTGCCGCTCGTTCACCGAGTCCCATAGCGGGGCCGGCTTTTTGCATATGTTTTTACGCATGCATTACGTATGATTTACAAAGTACGCATTTTTGATTAGCTATGCATCTCGTTCGTTTTCCGCACATTCGTTCGATTTTAGTTTTGTTTATTACATTTTCTGCTTTACATATTCAGTACATTTTCCGTACTGACCCCCTTTCTTCGGGGGCTGCGTTTCGTGCTTGCGTGCGTACGATGTTGGTTTGTGGAGCCGCGTTGTAGGTTATCTACTCGGTACTGAAGTGCTCCTTTGTCCGGAGCCCGTATTTTGGTGTAAGATTTTTCTGCTGCATATGTACGTATTTATTTTGGGTACGGCGGGGCCCTGTCCCGTCATATGATTATGTTTTGTTCTGTAGAGGTCTGTAGACATGTGGTGTGGGTTCTGAATATGTTTCGTGAGATTTGCGTACGTTTAGAGTTTATCTATGCTTTGTGACGGCCTTATCGGCCTTCGTGCGGCATGCCCACTTGTCCTTGTTAAATTATTATTTCGTTTATTTTTAATATTTTGCTAACTTAGGTTAAGGTACGTACGAGTGCCCAACTAGGGCACGTGTCGCGGCCACGAGGTTGGGTCGTGACAAAAGTGGTATCGAAGCGGAGTTGGGTCCTCGGGAATGTCTACGATCGTGTCTAGTAGAGTCCCGTTTTATGTGGGTGAAGCGCGCCACATTTATAAACAGGAGGCTACAGGGCATTGGGGGAAAGTTATGTCTTATGAAGTTACCTATTAGGTTTCGGGGCGATCCGAGCTCGTATGCAAAAGTTACGAGCGTTTGAAGCTCGGGGCTTTTTTGTAGCTAAAATTCTTTCTAAGACTTTTGAAATTCAATCATTAGAAAATATCAAAACCTTAGTTAGGCTACACCAAAAGAGTAAGTTTTGGAAGCGAATAAGATGCGAATATGAGCTCGGATCTCGAGAGGGGAGTCACCGAGGCTCGTATCACAACCTAATTAATACTAGGACATGCCAAAAAAGAAGGAAGGGTTAGCTTCACATACCTCGTCCGCTCGCAAGCTAAGTCAAGTCTCAACTCTAAGCTCCAAAATCTACATAATGCCAAACATATTAACATTAACCACAAGCCTTTAGGCATTCCATTTCAAGCGTACATTAAATTCTACGTAAATTTCGGCGATTTCCCCCAAATACACCAACCCCAGATTTCAACTCGGCTAATTTCAACAACAACCCAACCAACAACCAAACTACAACATCAATACTCAATTCACAATGCATTCCAACATTACTAGTTCTTTCTACACGACTTTAACAACATACATAATATTCCAACAACATTCATAATATACTCATTTCAATCACTTACGTTCAAACTAATATCAACGTTCATACATTCGATTACCAATTCAAACCCATTCAAACCATAAGCAAGAATACTTTAAGCAATTCATACAATATTTCAAACAACCCAAACATTATTCCAACTCACCCGAAATTTGACCCAACCCGAGAGCATCCACATCCATATTCTTTTCTCCCAAATTCATGCATTACACCAACAATCCACACATTAACAAGGCAATTCTCACGAATACATAAATCACATAAAGTTCACATAAACTTCCAAATCATCCCATGACTAACATAACATTACTTTGAGTCATCAAACTTATATTTTCCTCATAAAATCCATAACGACGATAACAAAATATTAACGACGATTTGTTCATTCACCACCATACTAAAGGGGGAACCATTCGGCCAACATCAAACACCCACACAAAGATGATTTTCATTCTTTTCTTCACACTACGACATTCAAAACATGCTAATTAACATTAACAATATCAACCACAATAATACAAAACTATATTAAAAATTACATTATTTCTTCCAACAACCTACAAACAATTCCAACTTTCATTTAAATCATTAAATCATCATTTTCATCATAAAATCCCTACAACAACAACCAAAACATACTAAATAAAATTAATCCTTCATTCCTACATACCATACACATACATGGCCTCATCTCAACTTCCATGCTTCCATGAATTTCATCCATTTTCACTTACTTCAACATGCACAACCCTTCATAACACATGAAAAATGGATTAAAACTTACCTTTCTTCACCTAGTTCTTCACTTGGCCAAGGTTGAGGACTTGCATAAACCAAGGATTGGCTTGCCCTAACAATTGCTCCATGTTGTTTAGCACCTTCCAAAGAGTAGAAAACATAGAAGAAAATAATTTTTTGTGGAGGATTTTCCATGGCCAATTTCGGCCAGCTTCTAACCGCACAACCCCTTTTTTTTTTTTTTTTTTCTCCATGTTTCTTCATTTCTCTAGAATTGGAAAGATGACTAAATAATGCTAAGTCATCTTATTATATAAGTGTATAATGGTCCACAAGTCATGTAGCAAGTCACGTGCTTTTTAATTTCATGAAAATTAACTCTCCAAATCTTCACTTTTGGCTCCATATTTCATGAAACACTAGTCTCCATAATTTCACTTTCAACCCAAATTTTTCTTAATATCCCATTCCAACAAAATAACAAGCAACTTATGCTTTAAAATAAAATCGTGGTTAAAATTCTCAACTTTGCGTCTAATAGTCTTGTCACTTTAACTTTTCATAGTTAGCTCGAAACGTCCTAATATACAAAAAATGCGGGATATAACATCCTCCCCCCTTTAGAACATTCGTCCTCGAATGTTAAACTAGTCGTATAGGGTCTTATAGGCGCTTGGGGGAGTCCTTTCCATAGTTGTCACATACAATTCATTACCCATTCAACATGACCCGTTAAAGAGTTCCACATTTGGAAAATACAGAAAAAATGTATAAGGATATTCATTTTTCATCCGTTCCTTATTATTGTTCCGTCACCGTATCTTAACGGAAACCACGTCCTTACACATAACATCCTCGCTTCGATCCCGGATATGTCATCTGGGTTGTTTCCGAAAATGATTTTAAACGTCGTTGGATATCCTATAGGGAGATACTCTAAAGGGGGGTCGTCTATACCTTTTATGAAACATTGGTATGTGGGGAACTAGACGGCGCTCCAATTCGGGCGGTAGGATCTAACTTAGTGGCAATCTTGCCTACGTTACAGACGATCTAACAAGACCTAGCTTACCTCGAACCCCCGCTTTCCTTTCCGCCGAATCTCATAGCATCCTCGAGGGTAACACTTCCAAAGATACCCACCGTCGACTTGGAACTGCGGGTGTACGACGTTTTCGATGCACCGTATCCGGCTTCGTTGCCTCCGAGTCTTTACGACCGCTAATGGGTTTCACTTGTCAACTACTTACCGAGCTATCTCTATCTCCATTGATCTAGTTTCGCCCACATCGAATCAGCCCACTTGTGATCTACTCCTTCTGCCGTCAATTTGAGGGGCACATATAGCACCGAGACTCGTTCATGTTTTCCCCTCTTCTGAAGTGAGCTTCAGGAAGTAACTGTAAACTGAGATTTTATGTCTGAAATCATAGATGTGAGAGCGTTACGAAGTCTCCCCGTATGGTTGTGCATGGTCTTTGGAATACCATGGTCTCGGGTATGTTGTTATCTTTGGCCCACGAGGTTCAATGGTTGGCGTCGTTAGTCCTTATGTCCTTGTCACCATTTTCTTACATTCCAATCACTTACTTAACATGATTTTTTTTATCGCTAATAAATTCCGGGTTACGTCCCTGTCTACGAAATGGTCCTATACTCTTCGCTATCCTACTCGCAATTCTATACTCGCAATAATTCGAGTTTTATTTGAATCCCTGGTCTCTTGCCACAACCTTTCCTTTAGCTTCTCACCTCACCTCACGGTATAACCCAAAGGCGTATGGTGTGAAAATTTTTACTCCTTGCAAGTCTCTCATAATACAAGTATATGTGTTTCGATTCCTTGTATTGGCAATCATTCTTATTTTCGCATTTTGCACATTTGAATATTTCGAGTTAATGGTGGGAAGTTGAGGACGAGGTTATATTTTTAGTTTGGTTGGATGTTTGTCGTATATATATTATTGGAATGAAGCGTTAAGGGTAAATTTGGAATAAGGAAAAATTGGGCGTTGGAAAATAATTTTCATAAAATAGCACAAGTGCATACTATATATTTGTGGAGTGTGTATAAGTATGTGGGCCCCATTGTTTTATGACCATGTGATTATATGGACCAAGGCTTATAATATAAGTCATCTTTTGACTAAAAGAAAAAAGAAGAAAAACTCTAGAAAGTTTTGGAAAAAAAAAGGCATGTGCTGGACATGCGATCTTCAGCCATATACATATATATATATGTGAGAGGCTTGAAAGGCAAGACAACTTGCCATTTGGTTCTAGAAAAGTCAAGAGAAAGAAAGGAAAAAGAAAGAAAGGGAGAGAGAGTGCACCTGGACAGTATTGGCTCTAAAACCACCCCTTGAGTTTGGTCTTCGAGAATTTTTCTTCATGTTTTCCT
>NW_026722741.1:0-7112 GCF_029784015.1 Lycium ferocissimum | reverse complement strand
CGGGGCCCCCGCCCGCGAGGAGGAACCCGCGAGACCCCCCTGCGCCCCCAATCCCCAAAACATCCCCAAAAAAAGGGGGAAGGGGCCCCTTTGTTGAGATAATAGATATAGGAACTCCATGAAGTCTCACAATCTCCTTAATAGTAAAGCCCGGCATAATCCTCAACTGAATAAAGTGGTCCCATCGAGAAAATGGCTGATTTTGTCGCCGATCAACAATAACCCAAATGGAATCATACCGTGGAGTGCGAGGTAAACCCGTAATAAAATCCATATTAATGATCTCCCGCTTCCACGTCGGTATCTCCATCTCCCCGCAATAGCCCCGGCTTCTCGTGCTCAATCTTAACCGCTCGCAATTCGACACCGAGACGAACTCGTTATATCTTTTCATACTATCCCACCAATATAAGTATCCGAGATCAAGTGATACATCTTCATCGATCCGCGGTGAACACACGTATAACTGTGCCTCGCCCATACTCGTCGTTTAGCAGCTCGCAACGTCGGGTACACATAACCGCCCCTCGTGAAATAACACCCATCTGTGTGAAACAAGCGACGCGCACGAAGATCCTATCCCGGTACCAGATCGAGACACCGGCCTCGGGACAGAAAAAGGACCCCGCTCGAGCTTACGTCCGCCGGAGTATTACTACATGTGCGATTGTGCACCGACGTTGCAGCCCACGCAATGTGTACGGGCAGGCACATTATTTCAAAGATTCTCGTTCATCCGTGGGCCAAAAATGTACCATGACCTCGTGTGTTTATTTTCTGTGGGATAGTATGAAAAGGATATTGCGGGAATCGCGTTCCTGTCCAAATTGTCAACAAAGTCAATTGAACACCGGTAAACTCGGATTATTACAAGAAATTGAAAATTCCGATGTGGAAGGGAGATTATCAATACGGATTTCTATTACGTCTACCCCGCACGCCACGAAAGTATGATTCGATATGGGTTATTGTTGACAAAGCCGACTAAATCAGCCCCATTTCCTCCCGCCGGGACTACTTATTCCGCGGAGGACTACGCCAGATCGTATATTAAGGAAATAGTCAAAGCCCACGCGCTCCTCGATCCATTATTTCGACAGGCGCCCACAACAATTCACGGAGATCATTCCAAGCAGGGACCGGGGACTGTAAGCCTTAGTACGCATTTCACCAAATAGTCGATGGACAGCCGAACGCACTATCCGGTGACGTTGGAAGATATGTCAAGTGTCGTGCTATTGACTTCGTAGGTAGTCGACGATCATTTGCCACTTCGTAGAATTTGCTTACAATAACAAATACCATTCTAGTATTCAAACGGCACCGTACGAGGCATTATACTATATCGTAGGAAATAAGGTCCCCTATCTACTAGTTCGATGTTTGGGTGAAAGCAAATTAATCGGCCCCGATATGATCCAACAGCGGACAAAGTAAAGCTCATCCGGAACGATTGGCGGCTCGGCGTCGACAAGGTCATACGCGGATAATCGCCGTCGACCTTGAGTTCCAAGCCAGATTGGGTATTCTTAAAAGTGTCACCCACGGCGGCGCGAGATTCGGCAGAAAAGGGAAGCTTAGCCCAAGGCATATCCTGTGACCTTATCGCATCGTCCGCAAAGTTGGCAAGGTTGCATATGAACCGAATTTGCCGCCGGATTTCCAAGCGGTACATCCGGTATTCCATGTGTCTATGCTTCGTAAATTTATCTACGACCCTTCCGCAGTATTTCGTAGAGGACATTCAGTGACCGAGGAGTCGTCCTAGCGAGGAATGTGCCGTAGCGTCATTCGGGACCGCTGCCGATGCATCACGCACCAAGGATGTGCCTTCACATGTATTGCATATTATGGCTAGCGAAGAAATGACTCGGGAGGCCGAAGAAGATAAACGACAGTTATACCCTCACTTGTTTCCGCGCCCCTGTGTAACTTAAATTCCTATGTACTTATATTGATTAAGCAATGAATTATTTGTGCTAGTCATAGTAAAAGGAACTCCTCCCTAAAATATTTACAAACCCCTATACGATTAGTTTAACATTCGAGGATGAATATTCTGTGTGGGGGGAGGATGTTATACCGCATTTTGTGCGTACTCGGGAAAATTGGAAATAACTTGGTATGGTAAGAAATAAGGCTTTAATTGGATCTTACGAATGTGTACAAAGTGACAAGCTGGCGGAATATTGACGCGAATATACTCATGAAGGTTATGGCAAAATTGAAATTTTGTAAATTAGTCCCGCGAATATCCAAGTGTGTGATCCATCAACTACTGGGCTCAAAAAAAATAAGAGGAAATAAGGCCCAAGGGAACAAGAGTGGCCGGCCATGCCATGCCTGGGCTCAAACCTTACGAAGCTACCATGATCTAAATACGTGACCATTTAATATAAGAGAGGTAAGGTTCAAGAAAATTCAAGAAACAAAAAATTTTGAAGAATTCCTCCAAGAGAAGCTCTCGGCCGAAACTAGGAGAAGAGAAAAAAATAATTCCAAGTTCTTCAATCTTGATCCAAATATTCCTCTCTTGTTGTGTTTCCAATTTCAGTCCGAGACTCTACAACGCAAGCATTGTTTCAGAATTACGCGTCCGTTTCATCAATTTCGCATTTGTTGAAGAAGCTTGAAGAAAAAGGTAAGGTTTTATTCCTTTTTTCATGTCGCGAAGCTTTGGTTTATGTTGTAGGGTGTAGAGTAGAACATATAGAAATATGGAAGTTTGCATGCAGTGCATGCGTGCATGTGGCCGTGTGTATTCCATGGTGTGTGTGGAAGTGATGTTGAATTTTGTGTTGTATTATAGTTGTGGTTATTGTGAAATTTGTGTTGGAAGTGAAAGTTGAACGAAAATGGGATGGAGTTGGAAAATGCATGTTGGCCGTGGGGTATATGTGATGATGAACTAATGATGGATTTAGTTTGTTTAACGTGTTAGTTGTGTTGTTGTGATCTTTATAGCGTAAATAAAGGTTTAACGATTTAAGTCGGCATTAGAATTGCATATATGTTATTATGGGAAAGTATGTGTGCTAACATAGTTGTTATGTAATTATGGAAATGCATTGTTTAAGTGCTAGTTGTGATTGTGGTTAATGAATTTGAGAGATGATAATGTGTTATGAATATGTTTGTCGAAGAATGGAAGTTTCGGATAAGTTGTAGTTGTGGAAAGTTTGTATATTTTGCGAATAATATGTAAAAGCATATAAATGCCTCCAAATGATGTTGGAATGATCTTGATGAGTAAATGAGTATGAAAACATTGATATTGGTTTGAAAATGTGAAGTTAGTTTGGAAGTTGTCGCTTTAGGTAAAAAGAAGACTATTCATGTTAGTAAGCGATTCTAGTCGATAACTGATGTTGCTGGTGTGGTTGTTGTTGATATTCTAGCCGAGTTGAATTCTCGGGGTGTTGTATTTACAGGGGAGGTGCTGCCGAAATTTTGTTAGACAAGCGTTAATTCAAAAATGAGTGCCTAAAGCCTTATAGTTAACCTATGGTAAACTTGACCATTTGTAGGTTCTGGACGAAAAGAGATTTGAGTTTTGGAGAGCGTAAAGGGTGCAAAAGGTATGTAAAGCTTTCCTATTCTTCTCTTGGCATGTCCTAGATGTAGTAGGCTTGGACTCGACCTCGTGACTCGCTCTACCTCGAATCCGCATCCAAATTTCCTCCTTTTTCATTCAGTAGAATTGAACTAATTATGTTACGATTGTTTCGACAAGTCATTTAAGTATCTAGAAACTCGTACATATAAAATCCGATTATCTTATACCTCTCATAAATGACATCATCAGGTTCAACATGCATCATTTGGGTACGCCACCTTACTTAATCCGAGGCGGACCCACTATTTCCGAACTTTGTCTTGATATTTCGTTTGGTCTACCTTTGAATGAATACTTAAGGAAACTTTCAGCTACCCTTCTAACTACTGAATAACGGCCGACTATAATTGTCTCATTGACTCTTATGACCGATTTTGGTACTTGGAACGATTTTCAGAAAGGTTATTTGACATAAACTATTGTGACCTCCGGTAGAATTATGTTATGATTTTGTTAAATGTCCGTTATTAAATGTTCGCTATCCGACCGACCACCTGGCATATATCATCGAGTCTTTGCCATGTTTTATATTTTATATTGCATTAGTTTCTCACTACTCCGCTCGTGGATGCCTCAATGTTTCCTTCACTGAGCCCGGGCCAGGATATGTTATCACGCGTGTTCCTCCGCATTGTTCGCCGCGCCCCGGTGCGAGGGGCATGATACGTACGGGTTGTGGTGTATGATGTGCCATGTACGCTTATGCTGATATTTGTTGATTATGCTTGATACGGCCATCCGATATGATATAATCCGTTATGGTTTGTGGCGCCTGTCGGGCGACCGCGTGACCGTTCACCGAGTCCCTAACGGACCGGTTCGATATGCTTTTATATACTTTATTTATGACATATGATATGCATCTTGATTATCTGGGTGTCATAGCCATTTTTCATGTTTTCTGTCCCGATTCTAATTTTATTTATTACAGTTTGTGCTTTACATATTCAGTACATTTTCCGTACTGACCCCCTTTCCTCGGGGGCTGCGTTTCATGCCCGCAGGTACGGACACACGCTTTGCGCATCCGCCCGCTTAGGCTATCTACCGCCTATCTTTACAGTAGCTCCTTTGTTCGGAGCTCGTATTTTGGTACGCCTTTCTTCGATATAGATATATATACGAGATTTTCGGCACGGTACGGGCCCTGTCCCGTCATATGTTTATGTTTTCAGTTGGTAGAGGTCTGTAGACATGTGTTGTGGGTTTTGTATATTTCTGTGAGTTTTGTGTATGTTAGGGATTGTGTATATATTTTGTGATGGCTCGATCGGCCTTCGTGCGCCACGCTCACTTTCGTGTGTCATCCGACGAGATCCTTTAATTATTATATATGTTTATTTTGCTATTACGCTAATGTGGTATAAGGGTACGTATGAGTGTCCAACTCGGGCACGGTCGCGGCCTACGGATCGGGTCGTGACATCCACCGCCCGCCGGACCATATCTCGCCAATCAACTCGGTCTCCCCAACATCAAACCAACCGATCGGTGACTACACTTTCCGCCATACAATGCCTCATAAGGTGCCATCCGAATACCGGAGTGGTAGGCGTTATTATAAGCAAATTCAACAAGCGGCAAATGATCATCCCGGCTACCTCTCGAAATCAATAACACGAGCCCGCAACACATCTTCCAATGTCCGAATAGTGCGCTCCCCGCCCGTCCGTCGACCGGGGATGGAATCTTTGTCGAGACTCAACCCGCGTCCCCAATCCTCGCCCCGAAACGATCTCCGTAAATTAGTGGTGGAATCGGGCACCTCTGTTGGAGATAATAGATATAGGAACTCCATGAAGTCGCACAATATCCTTAATATAAAGCCCAGCATAATCCTCACCGAATGTGGTCGGATCGAAGAAAAATGGGCTGATTTTGTCGACCGATCAACAATAACCCAAATGGAATCATACCTCCGTGGAGTGCGAGGTAAACCCGTAATAAAATCCATATTAATGATCTCCCACTTCCACGTCGCATTCCATCTCCTCGCAATAGCCCACTGGGCTTCGGTGCTCAATCTAACCTCGGGGCAATCCGACACCGAGCGACGAACTTTGCTATATCTCTTTCATACCATCCCACCAATATACATCCGAGATCATGATACATCTTCGTCGACCCCGGGTGAACAATACGGCATAATGTGGCCTCGCCCATAACTCGTCGTCGCACCCCCGCAACGGCCAGTACACATTACATCCGCCCTCGTGAAATAACACTCCATCGGTGAAATCTCAAACGGAGTCTTCTCGGTGCCGGGCTTGTTACACCCTCGCATTTCGTAGCTCAAAAAATTGAAACTATTCGGAATGGTAAGAACTAAGGCTTTAATTGATTCTACGAAAAGGACAAAGTGGATGCTTAAGGAGATATGGACGCGGAAATATTACGAAAGGTTAAGGGCAAATTTGGAATCTTGTAAATTAGTTCCGCGAACTTTCAAAAGCGATCCATCGTCAATTGGGCTCAAGAAATTAAATGAAAAATTTGGCCCAAAGAAGCACAGGAAGTGCCTACTACGAGGCCCAAACCCATTTTCGAGTAGTGGCCGCGTGATTATCCATGTGACCACTTATTAATATAAGAACAAAGGTGGCTTCAAGAAAATTCAAGAAAACAAAAAAAATTTCAAGAACAACACCAAACAGCCTCTCGGCCGAACAGTGGAGAAAAGAAAAAAAAAAAAAATTCCAAGTCCTTTGATCTTGTTCCAAAAATTAGTATCTTGTGATTTTCTGCTGTTTAAGCCTTCTACAACTTGGTGTAATTGGTTTGGAAGGAGGAACACTTATTCATTCAAGTTGACAAGTTGTTCTAGTGAAGAAGTTTGAAGAGAAAGGGTAAGGTTTCAATCCTTTTTTTCTATGTTGCTATGCTTTGGGTTTGTATCATAGTATGTAGAAATGAGTTGAAAGTATAGAAATATGGAAGTTTGCATGTATGAAGTGTGTGTGTGTGAGTGGCCGATTATATGTAGTCTAGGTATGTTGAATTTTATGTCATATTATAGTTGTTTTGCGAAACTCGTATCGGGAAACGGAAGTCGAACAAAAATGGAACGAAGTTGGAAAAAAAAGTATGTACCGTGAGATGTATGGTGATGAACAATGATGAATTTATTTTGTTTAATGTTAGTTGCGTCGTTGTGATCCTTATAGTGAATGGAGGTTTAACGATTTAAGTTTGGCGTTAGAATGGCTATATGTTGTTATAAGAAGATATATGTTCTAGCGTAGTTATGATGGAATTATGGAAATGCTTTGTTTATGTGCTAGTTACGATTGTTATTAATGAATTTGATAAATGATAATGTGTGGTGAACATGTTATTGAAGGATGGAAGTTTTGGACGAGTTATGGTTTCGGTGGAAAATTTATATATTTTTTATGAATAGTATGAGAAATCATGTGTAATGTCTTTGGATGGCGTTGGATGATTTGGAAGGTAAATGAGTATGAAAACATCATGATTGGATTAAAAAAGGGTTATT
>NW_026722740.1:0-22106 GCF_029784015.1 Lycium ferocissimum | reverse complement strand
CGAAGGGTGTCGTTGTATGATATGTCGTTTGGTTTGCCGGCTTATAAGCGATGTATTGTTGTGCATTATATTGCGAGATTTTATCTTTGTGCCAGACTTTATTTGATTTTTTTTAAAAAAATGAAAGGCATGTTCGTTTTCGGAAAAAAAAATTCATTATGTGCTTATATTATGTTTTGCGTATTACTAGTATGATTGTAAGTATTACGAAAGTCGGCGGGTTCGCTCGGCCACCGCAGAGTAAGGGTCGGGTGCCTATCACACTTTAATAAGGTTAGGGTGTGACAAGCCGATCCATATATATATATATATATACAATATTATATTGCTGTGGAACGTGTAGCCCGATCCATGATATATATTGCTGCGGAACGTGCAGCCCAATCCATATAATATATTGCTGCGGAACGTGCAGCCCGATCCATAACCACATATCCCGCGTCCGGGCATCCCGCGTCCGGGACGGTATACGTATCATATTATGCCAAGCGATCGGGTAGTTACACGTATATAAACGCTCTCGCCCTTTCCCTGTCCCGTATTCATATACATATATCATATTCATATATATCATATTCACGTATCATATTCATATATCATATTCATATATCATATGAGTAGCATGCATGAGAGCCCAAATAAAGTCATGTATCTATCGGAGTGACATAAGGTCGGTAGCCTCCGATCATATTACGGAATAATTATCGCCGCTTTGTCTCACCTTGAAGGAACAATTAATTTAAGGTGAGACTATCGATAAGAATAGCTTCACGAGGAAATAGCTCGACATTCTCATATCGTTATTGAAAATCCGGGCAATAGTTATATCAAAAATCTTTCGGACGGTACTCGGAAACATATCAAATATCATAAGTATGTCAAAGTATCGTAGGGACCATAGTCGTATATCAAATCATTCCGAGCCCGCTATGAAGAATCAAGTCATCATATGTCACAAAACTTTCTACGAACAAATCGAGGCGATCCGAGCCTTTCGGTGAAAGTTACGGACTTTCGTAGTTTTCGGACTCGTTTAGAAATAAACTCTTTTGAAAGGAAAATCTTTATGCAACTTTTGAAACTTGATTATACAAATGACATAAGGACTAGGATTTGACCACATTAAGAAGTACAAATATCAAGAAGCCAATGAGAATCATAAACATGCTCGGATCACCGGAATAGAGTTGCCTCGAAGTTCGTGCCATAACTTATTCTCAACTAAGACATGCCAAAGAAAGAAGAGGGTGAGCCTTAACATACACACTCGACTTTCTATTGGCTACGTCTATCCGCCCGAGCTCGCAAATCTACCTTCGAGAGGATTCACACTAATGTTAGTCTCCGTATTACATACTTATCTCAAGTTCCAACTTAAACTATTTTATATTCTACCGAAAATCGGGCAGCATCTCCCCTGTTTAGGTGCCTAGCCCGAATTCTCAATTCATCAGCCAACAACAACAACAACAATATCAACATTAATAATATCATTTCCCGTATCAAAATATTCCATAAAACAGCCCACACGCTGTTTTCCAATTTCCATAACTAGTCAATTCACTATTCAACCATTTAATCATTCTACCGAATTCATAAACTATGCCAACAATCCGTATGCTAACAATCATCATTCTTATGAACACAAAAACCTATATTAACATCATATTACTCTCCAAAACAGCCCACAACAATTGCAACATCAACATGAGTCATCAAACATTCATTTTCATCGTAGAATCCGCAACTTCACATTTCAAACATACTAAATAAAATTAGTCCCTCGTCTATATAAATACTACATGTACACGGCCCAACCTAAAACAATCACAACTTCAATTTAAACCATTCAATACCTTAACCATTTCCATCACATAGAATTCACAACCAACAAGCGAAAACATATTAAACAAAATTGATTCTTCACCTCTACACATATGCGCCTATTAGAAGCGACACCATAATCCATATTCTCATGAATTCCATTCATTTCCATATAATATAACATGCTCAAATCATCCATAGAACATGTAAGGGAGGATTAAATCTTACCTTTTCCACCAACTCCTCCACAACTAGCTTTGGTGAAACACGACAACGGCGGTTTTCTTGTTATAACAACCACTCCGCGTCGACGAGAACCTTCCAATTAGTAGAGAAACTAGGAGAAAATAATTTTTGGAGATCAATTCTTGACCCTCAATTTTCCAAGTTCTTGGCCAAGATAGCCTTGTTTTTTTTTTTCTCAAATTTTCTTGAAGGTTTCAAGTGATGAAGATGATGAAATGAGATGACTTGGTCATCTTTTATTTCAGTTAGTAGCCAACCATGTGGCCATGGCCCACACAAGGTGGCCGGCCACGCTGGCTCCCCCTTATTTTTATTTTTTTTTCTTTCTTTCTTTTTTCTCCAAGTTTCTAAATTTCTTAAGTCATAAAGATGACCAATTTTTATTGCTTGCCTAGTCATCTTGTCCACATATACATAATCCTTGAAATATAATAGTTTTAAATTCCAAGTTTGCCCTTAATATTCCATGCCAATAATATTTATAAGCGACTTACGCATTAAATCAAAACCGGAAAATGACCTTGCCCTTAACTTTCCTTCCATAACCTATTACACGAACTCGGACTCTTGTATTGCAAAACGAGCATCGTGATCTTGCATCCTTTTCGACAATAACTCCGGTGTCTATAGTTAACTAACTAACTCCTAATAAATCTCAATATACCGAAACTTGGGGTGTAATAGGAACTTTGCTCTCTTCTGAGTCAGCCTTGTTAAAAGCGCTGAAATCGAAGCAAATTTCTCTACGAATCTCCTGTAGTAACCGGCCAATCCCGAAGCTACGCACCTCGGTCGGCGTCGTAGGCCTTGGCCAATTCTTTACGGCCTCAATCTTACGGGTATCCACCCGGATGCCATCGGCCCCAATAATATGCCCCGAAATGCCCGAAGTCGGCCCGGAATTCCACACTTAGAAAATTTGGCATACGACTTCGGTGTAGAAGTGTGCCAAGTACCGTCCTTAAATGATCTGCATGTTCCGCTTCTGATCGAGAATAAACCAGAATATCATCGATGAACATAATCACGAACATGTCTAAGAATGGTCTGAATACTCGATTCATCAGGTCCATAAAGACTGCTGGAGCATTAGTCTGCCCAAAAGACATCACTCTGGTTCATAGTGCCCATATCGGGTCACGAATCATCTTGGGAATATCGGCCTCTCGTACCCGTACGTGATAGCCCGACCGCGAGGGTCTATCTTCGAAAACACACCGGCACCCACCGCAACTGATCAAACAAATCATCAATCCACAGGGAGGGGTATTTATTCTTGATAGTTACCTTATTCGGCTGCCGGTGGTCAATGCCGTCACGGTGACCCGTCCCGCCCAACTTTACAAATAATACCGGCGCTCTCCGGGTGATGTGCGGGGCGGTGAAACCCTTCTCCAATAAATCTCTCGAGCCCCGTTCTTTCAGTGCTGGGTGCCATTACGTGCGGAGGAATAGAGATGAGCTGAGTATCACAACCAACAAATCAATAGCAAACTCTACCTCCCGCTCGGGAAGACTGAGGCTCGTGCGGGAATACGTCTGGGAATTCATTAACCAGCGGGACGGAGGAGAGGAGTCGGTGCCTCTTGCTTCTAAATCATGAACACGGACCATGTGATAAATACTTAGCCCTTCTGATCATTTTTCTTGCCTTGAAGTATGAAATAAACTTACCCTCGGCGATCACATGTCCACACACATTACATTCTATCGCTGGTTCCCAGAGCGGAAACGGACTATCTTCTTTTGACAATCAACATTAGCATAACAAGAGGCTAGCCAATCCATACCCATAATCACGTCGAACTCAGTCATATCTAACTCTACCAGATCGGCCTTAGTATAATGGCGCAGAATAATCAACTGAACAATCTCTATAAATCGTGGCTATATGAGAATCCTAAGATGTAGCTACCTCAAAGGGCTCTATCGGCTCGATTCTATCCCAATTTTATTAGCAACAGGGGGAGACATATATGATAATGTAGAACCGGGATCAATCGGTGCATACACATCTCGAGAAGAAAACCGATGTATACACCGACGCGCTGACAACATTAGGCGACGCCTGCACAGTCTGTCCATCGGTGGCTAATGCATAAATGCGGTTCGAAGGACCGCTAGAACCGAGAACTCCACCACGACCCACACTGCCGGCCCGCGATGCGCGCCTCGCCCCGCGGGCGCGCGTAGTCTATACGAGGATGAAGATGAACCACCGGCTGACTAGGTAGACTGAGCTGCGCTGCCTGCACCACCTCTAACCGGACAATCTCTTATCGGACGGCCCCGACGGCCGCAAGTAAAGCACGCACCCGTGGCAGAAAACGCACTCTCCGGTCTTGTCTTCCACGGTGGGAACACGGAGGTGCCGGTGGTCTCCTCACTTGCGGGAGCCTCCATCCAGCGTGAGCCCGAAAACACGGAGCTCGGCCTCACCCCCGAATAACACGCACCATCGGATCTCCCCGCCGGAAAAGCGTAGGGGTGTGCCCGGCCGGGCCGGGGAGGATATCTGCTTTCTTCTGCTGATGAGGCCGCCTACCTCGAAAATCCCGGAATACCCAGCGATCTAGCCCTCGGGCTGCAGCCCCACATGCCATCATGCTTTCCCGCCGGGGCCGGCGCCCTCTGTCGCGATCCTCCATACCCCGGGCGTGTGCGTACGCGGGCAATATCCGCCGATGGGCCGCCATCACCAAACAACTATCAATCATGTCTTCGTCCCGGCCCTGCTATATATCGGTGCATCCGGTCGGTCATGTCGGCAACATATGCGGGCGCATATGCGGCCCGTCGAATCGAACTCTAACCGTAATCCCGCATCGGTGCGCTCATACTTTAACAAGCGAGATCTGTCCACTCGGCTCGCCGTACCTCGGGGAGGCAGAAAACGGGCCGGAAGGCCTCGTAAACTCGCCCCATACGGCTAGAGGGGCACCCTCGCCTGCGGGCCCGGCAAGATCCACGACTCGTACCGGTTCGGCTGTCTTTACATCGCGCAACCGGTGTATGACGCCATCTCAACCGACTCATCTCGGAAGCACTAATCAACCGCGAGTACGGCACATACATCGGATGAACTCATGAGGGTCCTCTGCAGGCTTTTGTCACACCCCAATTTCCGATAGGGTGTGATGGGCACCCGACCCTTAACCAGGGCCGAGCGAACCCTCAGACTATCGTAACACACGTACTCATATTGGGCCCATGGCCAAATCATAAATACATAATTTCAAGTCAAATACAAACTTGCGAACGTACAAAATCTGTAATATCACATATCACAAAATGACGGCTTATAGAGCCGCTCACAACCGATATCTGATGCGTATGACTCTGTCTGCAAAGTCTCTAACATGACTCGGATATCATAGTATGCACAGACTCTGACTCGACAGCACTCCGGAACAAGTGGAGCTCGCCAACCTCGCTGGAACATTTCACCGCTGCGTCTTCGACTCACTGGGTGTACCGCGCGCATGAAACGCGACCCCGAAGAAAAAGGGGGTCGATACGGAATATGTCTTGAGTATGTAAAAGCGAGAAATACGAGAACCATAGAACAAAATACAGAGAATAGACATAATATGCAAAGTATCAAAATATGTAATTAAAATGCAAATCATGCAAGACTCTTAGAACGGTGGTCGCCCGCCTGTCGTTGGCGCCACGCCCAAAGACACACGAAGATTTCGGATCTCAGTAACCGTCAAATCCCCGTAACACATCATAGCCGACCGTACACACCATATCACGCATCACACCAAACGGAACCCGGCCCTGCGGAGAGGGAGCTCGGCGAACCGTAACACAGCATCACACCGGAGTTTATCATATTGCGCACGAGCATAACCGGCCCGGGACTCGGTGAACGAGGTAATGACCATGAGCACGAGCAGAGTCGTGAGCAACCGTATGCATAAAATCATAATCATAAATCGTTAAGTAAGTAAGAAAGTTCATATGCACAAGTCCAAATGAAACGAAACTTACATTTTTCCGAAGGTCGTCCAGAATAGGCATAGAAAGGTCGCGGGCCCCACGGACGGGTGTCGACCCCGCCCCGAGCCCGACTAGGGTAGGTAGGGGAAAGTTATGTCTTATAAACATACATACTATGTTTGGGGGCGATCCGAGCTCGTATGTAAAAGTTACGGACGTTTGAAATTCGGGACCCTTTTTTAATCAATTCTTTATAAAACCTTTGAAATTCATTCTTTTGAAAACATGAAAATCTTATTTTGGTCCCATTAAGGAGTAGATTTTAAGGAACGAACGAGGTACATACCTAAGCTCGGATTCTAAGAGTGGAATTACCCCAAGGCTCGGGTCATAGCCTAATAGTACTAAGACATGCCAAAGAAAGAAAGGTGAGCTTTACATACCTTGGCCGCGCCTTCCTCGCTACGCTTATCCGTCCAAACTTGATGGTCTACATGCAAGAGAATTCATCCACTCATTAGTTTCATTATCAAATACTTGCCTTAACCTTTCAAACGCATTCACTTATATTCTGCCGGAATTTCGGCAGCACATCCCCTGTAAGTACACCGTCCCGAGAATTATGGCTCGGCCCAAATCACAACACCCAAACCAACAATCACAATAACAATATCGATAGGTAATTCAGGATATCCAAACCTACATTCAATCTTACCCGAACCCTTCCAAATTAATGAATACGACAAAGAATGCATTTCTTTCTTTCAAATTCATAAACTGCGTCGACAACCTCATATGTTAACAACATCATTTCCATGTATTCAAGAAAACATATTGAAGTCACATTAAGCTTCAAATCAGCCCCTCTTTCATACAACACTACCCGAAATCTTCCGAGTTCAACAAGGGCAACAACAACACGTTTCTACCTTCCAAATTCATAAACTACATTAACCATCCACTTGTTAACATAGTCATTAGCATAAATGTAAGATCTACATAGGAATCATATTAACTTCCAATTCAGCCCACAACCATTATTACTTTAATTTAGATCATCAAACCTTCATTTTCCATCACAAAATTCACAACGACAACAACAAAAATGCAAGATAACATTAACTCATTTAATGCACGCCAAACAGCCCCTATTCGGCTCACTCCACAACATACAAGCTTCCATGAGTTTCATTTATTTTCTCTACATTACAACAACACCAAAAACATGTTGAATTTAATTAGTTCACCATCTTTACACAACACCATACATACCCACGGCCAAGCACACATGCACGGCCACAACCTCATCTTCCATATTCCATGATTTCCATGCATTTCCATACTTCACAACGTATACAAATCATCTATAACATATGAAAATCAAGTTAGAATCATACCTTTCCTTCCATCTTCTCCCTTCCTCGGCTAGAACCTAGTTGCAAGGAGGAGTGTTTTTCTTGCTTCAACAATTATTCCACGTCGACGAGGACCTTCAACTTAGTGAGAAAACATGAAGAAAATAATTCCTCTTGATCACTCTCCAAAGGGACTGTTCGGCCAGCCATGGCAGCCGACTCCCTCACTCTCTTTTCCTCCATGTTTCTTGAAAATTCTAGGGAAAAATAATGACTTGTCTTGTAATTTTCCACACACACACATATATATATATATAAATATGGGAGCACATGGCTGGTCATGTGCCCCCTTTGGCCGGTTTTTCTCCTTCTTTTTTGTCTTCAATTTTTCTTCAATTTTCCCAATTTTTCTAGAATTCTCTTTAAATAAAAAGACAACTAATTCCTTGACTTGGTCAACTTTTGCCCACATGTTTGTATATCTTGCACCATAAGATGAACACATACCCCTTTTAATGGCTAGAATTTATTGGCCATTTCATGGAAATTATTTTCCCAACTTTTAGCCTCCAAATTTTTTTCCATAATGCATTCTTAGTCCCAACTCTTTCCTTAATGCTTCCTTCCAATAAAATCATAAACCATTTGTCATAAAACAAAGTCGAAAGATAACCTTATCCACAATTCTTCGCAACCAACTTAAAAATATTCCGACGTGCGAAATGCGAGGTATAACAGCTTTGACCCGAAGAACTCTGGTGGCCCACAAAGTAGAAAATCACGGGCCCTCCGACTATCATGCTGTCGCACGATCATCCCTTTGCTCCACAGTACGTGGACACCTTTTGCTACCAACCGAGTCAATAACCGGACTGCCTCTCGCGGGGTCCCATCATCCGCCCCGGGCGGGGGCCGGAGGTGCGGTGCGGTGCGCGAGAGCTAGCGGTGGAGCCGCCCCCTGTGCTGCAGCTATGGCTGCTCCAAATCCCTCCGATACTGGCGGCGTAGCAGAACTAGCCGTCGGAGGCACAATATCTTGCTCAAACTGGGCACGAGCCCTAGTAGTCATCCGGGCTCGGCTAGTCTCGCCAACCGCTACAGACTTGCCCTTCTGGGCAGCTGTGGCCTTCCTCGGAGGCATCGCTGAAAACAGAACATTTCGTCAGAAAGAGTCATCCTGATAACACAGCTCTATCGCACGATCTAAGATCAGAAGAAAAGACAACATCCTAAATGTCCTGTAGCTTCCTGCTTATAGATGTGGTGCACAACACACCGATAAACAAGACTCTACTGGACACGGTCTGTAGACATTCCGAGGACGAACCGCTGCGATACCGCCATCACGACCCAACCCGTGGCGTGACTAGTGCCCGGGTGGGCACCCAAACACATTCTTAAATCCGAGTCGCAAACAGATGACTTATACAGACACAAATATCAAACGTTGTCTCAGATTATATCATACTGTCTCAAACAAATCTCAAACACAACCGAATACATATCAAAAGCCGACAAGGCTATCAAATGGCGCAACGGCCCAAAACATATACAAATGCAAGCCGACGAGGCTGCCACGGCGAAAGGGGATCGCCCAGAACATAACATATACAAACACACAGCTGTACGAAATGGGCATAACCCACATACATGTCCACGGACCCTCTAAACGAGACAAACGGAATCATAAGACGGGACGGGGTCCCGCCGTACCCCGAACAAATATATATACAAATGCAACGAACGAATATCTACCAAAATGTGGCTCGGAATAAGGGGAGCACTCCAACAACGAGAAGAGGGTGTCCTAAATGGGTGGATCACCAAAGCGTGCGTCGTACTGCGGGCATGGCAAACGCGCCCGAAGAAAGGGGTCGGTGCGAAATATGTCTTGAGTATGCAAAGCGAGAAGGTACGACAACAAATGCAGGTAATAATCGAAACAGAAGTATGAAAAGTATGTACATATTCAAAAATATCAAAATGTTTACTTTCAAAATACAAATCATGCATAGGGCACAGAAAATATGGTCGCCCGCCCGTCGATGGCGCCATAACACAGCATAACACCAGAAAGTTTCAAATCTCCGAATCCCGTCACATATCACAACACAGCATAACGCCAAACACAGCATAACGCCCAATATAAGCGGAACCCGGCCCTCGAGCGAGGAGCTCGGTGAACCATAAACACAGCATAACACCGGAGCATATCATAGTGCGCACGACAACAGAACCGGCCCGGGACTCGGCGAAAGATATAACAGAATGCACGAGCGGAGTCGTGAGGAATCATATGCATAAAATTATTGTCATAAATCCAAAAGATAAGTAAAATAGTCATATTTGAAATCGGAATAATAATTACAACATTTTCTTTCAAAAGTTGTCGAAATTACATAAAGGAACGTCGCGGGACCCACGGACGAGTGTAGGCCCGAGCTGGGCCCGTCTATGGAAAACATACTCATCCTACATCATACAACCCTCTACGAAAATCTCAAAGCAATCCGAGCTTTTCTGTGAATGTTATGGGCGTTTGTAGTTTTAGAATCATTAAGGAATAAACTCTTTAAAAACCAAACTTTCATGCAACCTTTACAAATCAATAATTCCAAGGACATAGGATCAATATTTCATAACATCAACATATGAATATCAATAAACAAATGTGTATCATAGACATGCTCGGATTGCGAGAATAGAGTTTCCTCGAGGCTCGTGTCATAGCCTATTTGTACTAAGGCATGCCAAAGAAGAAAAGTTGGCTTTACATACCTAAAACGCTCTCCAAGATAACCCAAATTCAAGCTAAATCCAACCTACGTCTCGGGCTGCCCAAGATCTACAAACAAGTCATAATATGCCAAACATTAGCTATAGACATTTTGGGCATTTAATTCCAATTTAGCCCTTAATTCTACAGAAATTTGGGCAGCATTTCCCCTGTAAATAGGCCACCCCGAGAATTTAACTCGGCCAAATCAATCAACAACAACAACAACCAACCTAGCAACATCAATAACCAATCCGGAAGGCAATATAACATTAATAGCTCTCTTTTACATCATTCGATAACATTTGGTATATTCGATTCATCGGCTACATTCAAGCCAACATCTACGCTTATACATTCATATACTAATCCAAATCCATACCAACGACATTCAACAACATTTTAAACAATTCATACAATATTTCCAACAATCCAACAAAGCTCCAATTTGCCCGAAAACAGCCCCCAAACCCGAGACACCCCTATAACATATTCCTCATTTCCAGATCATGATTTGCATCCACAATTCACATTCTAACAATGCTATCCTCATCAATATGCAAAATTACATTAAATGTACAATAACCTCCAAATCAGTCCGCAACAATTACAACATCAATTTGAGTCATTAAACATTCATTTCCAACATAGAATTCATAACGACGACGACTAAAACATTAAGCGAAATTAATGCGTTCTTTGTCATATACTATGACCCATTTTCGGCCAACATACCAACATGCACATATGGATAATTCTCATTCATTTCTTCACAATACAACCATCAACATACTATATAGAACTTAATTCATCACTTCAATACAACACAACACACACACACTTACACATTAAATCTCACACACATGGCCTCAACTCCAACACACTATATTTCATGATTTTCATCCATTTTAACATACTACAACATGCATACAACCTTCATAACACATAAACAAGATCAAATCTTACCTTTCTTCCTTCAACTTCACAAGAGGCTAGGGTTTGCGATAATGAAAACTAGCGGGTTGATCGCTCCAACGACACTTCCACGCTACTTAGGGACCTCAAAATAGTGGGTTTGCATCAAAGAAATAATTTTGGCAAGGCTAGAAATGAAGTTGATTTTCTCGCTCTCTTGGCCGAGAGCCTCCTTTGTGGTGTTCTTCACTTCTATTTTTTTCTAAGTGTTGTAAATGATAGAAGATGACTTAGAAGTCATCTTTTGTTCTATAATATGAAGTCCACAAGTGTCCCTTGGCCCACACAAGTGTTGGACCAATTAAAATTGTCCACAAATTGTGTGGGCCAACACCCACACTTACACGGCCACACATGGAAAAATGGATGATTTCCAACTTCCAATTTTATCACTTTTGGTCCCAAATTTTCCTAATTGTTCCATGCCAACAAATCATGCACAACTTATGTCCAAAAATAAAATCGAAGGTCAAAAGTCTCGACTTTGTATCCCGGAATAGTTTGGACCCTAACTTATCATAATTAATTCGGATTGTTCCAATGTACAAAAATACGGGATATAACAGTAATGTCCCTAATTGTAATCCTAAATGTTTTGATGGTGGATAAGCAGTTGATTATGCCGCTATGATACAATTGCTGAGAATTGAAGTTGTTCATTCGAAAGGTATGTTTCCTGTTTATTTAATATGGATAGACGTTGATATAAAAACTTGAGCAAGATATTATGGGTATTTTTGATTGACCTGTGGGGCATTGGATGTGTTTTCTGGGCTGTGTACAGGAATGAGGTAGTATGAATTATAGAGGAAATTCTGCCGAAAATTTTACAAATTGAATTGTTTGCATGTCTCTAGAGAACGTGTAAAGGGAAAATGTGACCATCAGCCGTTTGGTAAATCATGATTGAAGGAACAACTATGCAACGCTTTCAAAGAGAAGTTTTAGAGTGATTTTAATTTAATTTAAAGGTGGAACCCTGGAGGGAAAAATGATTAGTAGCTAAGAAACTTGAATGAGTTGCATCCGAGATTTCGGAGGATTGAGATCTATTGGAAACAAAAAGAAAGTTGACATTAGGAACTCAAATCCGGTATTACGATTTATAGATTTGATTGGTTAGTAAGAGATAACAAAGATATATTGATACGGAAAAGGAAATTAACGAGTACGAAAAAGTTTCACCCTAGAAGCATATATATATATACGAGATCAAGATGGGTTTGTACTCATGGTGGAATGTTCTGCAAAATTCTAGGTAGATATTACTAAGTTGCAAATGGGAAAAAGCACTTTAAGAGCAAAGGAAATCAAGGAGGACCTTGAGGACAGAACTACGAGAAAATGCGGTCATAAATTAATTAAAGGAAGTTATGTGATCGGCGATGATAAGAGAAAGCTTAGTAAATTAGTAAGGTTGGCCAAAGGTAGACAGTGATGGCACATGACAGTTGACTTGGAATAGAGATACGATTATAAAGGAAACAGGACGAATGTACAAGGAATAGACATACATACGAGCAAGCTATGGTATCGTAAAGGGAAATAAGAAATGAACGAAGGAAGAAAAAAAAGGGCGTATTTTACTAAAATTTCTTGATGAGATCAAGAATCAACGGGACATTAGAAGGATTATGACGCATGATTATTGTTATATCCCGTATTTTTGCATATTCGGAAAATTTGGACATAATTGTGATTTGTAAGAAGAAGGCCATGCTTTGATTTTATGTGGTGTGTATGTCGTCACTTATGGAAAATATTGACACGAGAACATTGGAGAAGGCCAAGGGCAAAATTGGAATCTTGGAAATTTGTTTCGGAATTCGCAAAATAAGATTCCTAGCCAATTGGGCTTAAAAAAAAATAAGAAAATTGAGGCCCAAAATTGGAAGGGTGGCCGGCCAACCCATGGCCCAAACCCACCAAATTAATTAAATTTTTGCATGTGCCAATTATATAAGGATTGTTATCCTTAGAAACTTCAAGAAAAAAAAAAGAAATCAAGAGCAAGCGAGAGAGAGCAATCGGCCAAGAAAAAAAAGAAGAGGAGAAGAGAAAAAAAAAATTCTTGGAGTCTCAATCTTTGATTCAAAAATCTTGTTCTTCTTGAATTCTTAACAAGTTCAAGGCGCTCTTCGACGCGGTATAATTGGTTTGGAGAAAGAACTCCATTTGCGGAAAGTTGAAATTTTAAGAAAAAAGGTAAGATTCTTATGTTTCATGCTATGGAATGAATTTATATGTTATGATGATTAAAATTAGATGGGAATTATGGAAGTGTGACGTGTGTGTGCATGGCGTGTGTGTGTGTGAAATATGGAGGTGGCCGTGAGCCACATGATGTGGAAAAGGAGTGAATTTGATTTTATTTAGCTTGTTAATTGTGTTGTTGTGACCTTTGTGACGTAAATAAAGGCTTGGCGACTCAAGTTGGTGTTGAAATGGCATGTATGTCGTTATGGGAAATTATATGATTTTATGTGGTGTTTTATATAATTGTGGAAGTAATGGTTTAAGGTGTGAATTAATGTTGTGGTGGATGAATTTGGAAAATGACAATGTAATTTTGTAATTTGGTTGAAATTGTAGGAAGTTGGGTTTGCTTATGGTTTGATGGAAAACTTGTGCATTTAGAGAAATAATGAGGAATGTGTTGAAATATATTTGAATGGTCTTGAATTAGTAGATAAATATGAAAACGTCGATATTGGATGAGAAGTGTGAAGTTAGAACGGAAGTTGATGTATTATGTTGAAAGAAAGACTATTTATGTACATATGTGTTTTGTAGTGTTTATTGGTGTTGTTGATGTTCTTGATGTTGTTGTTGGGTTGGTTGTTGTATTTTAAGCCGAGTTTAATCCTCGGGGATGTTAGATTTATAGGGGAGATGCTTGCCGAATTTTGGTAGACAAGTATGGACTTAAGTTGAATTCGCAAAACTTGAAACTCACCTTCGGTAACTTTGACCATTTGCGCATTCGGGACGAAACGGGATCTGAATTTAAGTGAGCGTAAGACATCCGTAAGGTATGTGAAGCTATCCCTCTCCTTCCTTTGGCATGTCCTAGGTGTACTAGGCTTGAATTTGAGCCTCGGGGTTATTCTCGTTCATCGAAATCCGATTCGAAATCGAGCACTATTCATTCGGTGCGATTGAACTAGAATCCTTATATCTTGTTGGAAAAATGCTCAAACGTCCGTAACTTGCGGAATGTAATCGAATTGCCTTGAAACTTCCATAAATGACTCCATTAAGCTTAGTATATGTAATTCGAGTACGCCACCTCCGTTGACTCGGGGCGGACCCGCTATTCCCGGATCTCCGCCTACTGTTTTATTTGACTTATTTTTGTACCACAATTGAAGGAAAACTTTTGGCTATTGCCCTAACTATTAAGCGATATTTTGTAAAACTTTTCAAAACCACTCCGAAGGGAGTGCGATATCTTATTATTCAGATTTTCCAAAACCACTCCGAAGGGGGTGTGAGATTTTATTATTATTATTACTATTATTATTATTCGAGATTTTCCAAAACCACTCCGAAGGGGTGTGAGATTTTATTATTATTATCATTATTATTATGCCCGAAGGGGCCCGGGATTAGTATTATGTCACGAGTGACATGCCCGAAGGGCTAGGATTATTATGTCGGGGTCCGCATGTCCGGCGGGGCCGGGATAAACGTATGTTGGACCGGCATGCCCGAAGGGGCCATTATTTTATTTCGGGACCGGCATGTCCGGGCGGGCCGGGATAGACGTATGTCGGGACCGGCACACCCGAAGGGATTATTATCATTATTATCATTGTTGTTACTATTATTATTACTATTATTGTTATTATTATTAGGCGGAAGCGGCCGTCCGAAGGGACTATTTTATTTAAATATTTAATTCATGTCGTGTAACCTAAACTTGCTTTCTCGTTGTACTTTTTTGATTCATGCTTCGGGACGCTTTACATATTCGACATATTCCGTATCGACCCCCTTTCTTCGGGGGGCCGCGTTTCATGCCCGCAGTCCGGGGGACGCGACCCGGTGACTCGGTTGCGTAGGGAAGGCCGCATCGAGAGTCGGACAGCCTTCTCTTGCTCCCGAGGTCGTTCCGTGTTGGTATAATTTTGTGTATATATTTGCGGTGTCATACTTTTAGAAGTCATGCGAACAAAGTGGGGGAGTCATGGTTACGTTTGGCCTTGCCGGCCATTTTTCTATTCTATTGTACGAAAATGCGTGAGGCCTTTTGGCTCGCCTTGTCTCATGTCGTGTATATATATGTATGTATAAGATGTTTTGAGATGTCTTGAGCTACGCGTCGGTTTTTATATTTCATTCAAAATTCTTGTTTCAAAAGAAAAAAAAAATTTCGAGTGAACGTGTAAGGGTTCGCTCGACTCTGACGAAAGTCGGGTGCCCGTCACGCCCTGATGAAGATTGGGGTGTGACACAAGATCTCCAGAAAACTTCCCAGGGGGTCACCCATCCTGAATTTGCTCTCACCTCAGCACGCTTAACCTCGGAACTCCAATGAAATACGATGCTTTACCTCCAGTATAATCGCGTCCACCTCATCACATGACTTTCATCACATAATCTGGAGTAAATTGAAGTTCTAACAGATTTCCAAACGCTCTCATAACACACTTACTATTCTATCCCTTTCCAACCCTCGATACTAACTTCTCACCTACGGACATGCCTACTTCCCATTCCAGATACCCAAATTCTCTATGGCAACAAACATACCTTGAGCGTCGTTATTTATAAATACCTAATTATCGGTTTTCGGATCCTTACTCGCTGCTATCAAACAACATTCATACAACAAACACACATACATAAAAAAATATTACAATAAAGGCTCATATACCTGTATCCGCATTCGGTGCCGCCTTCGGATCCCGCCTACCTGCCAAATCGTATATGCTGTTCGAAGGACCGCTGGAACTGGGGGCTCCGCCGCGACCTCTGCCACGGCCTACTGGTGCCGGCACACCCTGACCCATAGGGCGCATAGCTGCTGAAGAAGATGAACCGCAATCGACCCGCAGCTGCGCCGCACCGCCCAAACCAACCCTCGACCGGCACCATTAGATGGCCCTGACGGCCACAATTAAAACAGGCACCGCTGGCACGGAAACACTCTCCCGGGTGAGACCTCCCACAGTGGGGGCACGGAGGTCTGGGTGGTCTCATCTGACTGGAACCTCCGCTTGCCTGAGGACCTAAGGCCCTGGAACTCTGGTCCGCCCCGGACGGTCCTACGCCGTCAAATCGCCTACTAACAGACTGTGTATCCCGGCCTGGCGGCGGGAAATATCCACCGGACTGATACTGAGGCTGCCCGCCTCGGGAATCTCCTAAATACCCCGCTGATCTGGCCCTCTTGGGCGGCCTCCTATCACGATCTCTACTGGACTGATCTGCTCGGTGCCGGTCTTCCATCCCCTGGGCGTGCGCCTGCAACCGGGCGATGTCCATATCGGTCTGCGACGCCATCGTCATACAGCTGTCAATCAAGTAGCTGTCCAACCCTATCACATATCGATGCATTCGGTCGGCCATATCCGCCACTATAGCAGGTGCATACCGGGCCAGAGAATCAAATTCCAAATTATACTCACGAACACTCCGACCCCTCTGTCGTATCTGCAAAAATCTATCAACCCTCGCCCTCCGCAACTCCGGGGGCAGAAAGTGACGGAGAAAGGCAGCCGTAAACTCATCCCACGTGGCTGGGGAAGCATCCTCACCCCTGGATAGCTCCCAGGACTCATACCAATATCCCCTTCATCACTACCAAGTTGTTCATTCTCATGAGTGCCCCCGTCATCTCCTTCCTCACATTCTTCCTCATCCTCACTACAGGTGTCTCTCAAAATAAAGGCTCTACGATTAGGGCTTTCACTTGCTCTACGACCGAAGCCATGACATTTAAAACATTGGATAGGAGTTTTCGTACCTCCTTCTTTTGGAATAAACTTTGGAGGTTGTTTGTCAACTTGCTTCTCAACTTGAGCATTCTTCACAAAGGGCTTCTTGGTTTCTTGCATGGGGCCCTTATTCTTTTGCCAATTGGAGGAAGAAGCTCCTCGTTCTTTGTTATTGTTCCATGAACTCACATAGCCCCTTGACTTATTGATTTTGTCTTTCTTGAAACCCTCTTCTATTTCAATAGCCGCTTGAAGGGTTTCTTCAATGTTCCCATAGTTGTGGAGTCTCATTTGGGAGGCAATGTCACCATTTAACCCTGCTCGGAACCAAGTCATAGAATTCAACTCATCCTTTTCAAAGTCAATTCTCATCTTTATGAGTTGGAACTCGTCATAGTATTCTTCTACACTCTTTTTATTTCGCCTCAAGATATACACCTTCTTGAGTTGTTCTTGCTTGTAGTGTTCGGTGACATACTTTCGCCGCATGGCGTCCTTTAATTCATCCCAAGTAGGTGTGGGAGGAAGTCCAATAATTCTTCTTGCTTTCACTTGAGTTTCCCACCACGGAGGCATACCCTTCGACCGAGCAATGGCGTAAGACGCCTTTTTCACCTCGGACATGTCATTCGTCAAGAAGATTCTATCACAAAGCATCACCCAATCAAGAAATGTATCGGGGTCACTTCCTCATTCGAAGAGTAACTTTAATTGAATTGAGACTCGTGTCTCGCCCTCCTCCATAACTATGGTTTCCATTCAAATCTCCATCGTCATCATAACCTCGATGGTCATGACCTTGGTACCCTTCACTAGCTTGGTACCCTCCTTGCCTACCCATGTGAGGGTTAGGGCTATGCTTTCTGCCCCTTCCTCGATAACCTCCTTGTGCTTGCCCTCGTGGCCTCCAACCTTGGTCACCATAACGTTCGTGCTCAAGTATAGCTTCCTCTATCTCTTCCTCATTTGGTTGTTGGATGTTTGGACGGTTTTGGGCTAGCATTAGTGCATTTGGGTATGGATCATTTAGGGGTGGGTCGTTTGGATATGGGTCGTTTAGGATTTGATCTTGTGGGGGTGGGTTGTTTCGTTGGCCTATGGAAATGTTGTTTGGTGGGGTGAGAGTTGTGTTTTGAGGTATGTTTTGGGGTGTGTTTTGGGGAGTGGGGTTATATAGATGATGGAAGGTGCCGGGTGACAACGTAAGTGAAGTTCTTCGGGTGGCTCTACGTGTGCCTCCTTGGTATTGCACTTGGGGCGAATAAGAGACCTCCCTACTACCTCCTTCAATTGCTTCCACCCTACTTCCTAAGTTTTCAACTCGACCATCCATACTCCCTACCTTGTCGTTCAAGGCTTGCAATGCCCTCATTACATCAACTAGTGTGAGTTCCCCGGTGGGAACTTGTGTTTCATCCTTCGTAGCCATGGTACCTATTCAAGACACTCAACAAAACGAGCAAACACGGTAGATTAGTAAAAACAACTCACAATCTCTCAAGTATGCGCACTTTTAATTGCCTCACAAATTGCTTCCGCCAAAGATTGTGTGCTTGTTAATATCGACTAGTCACAAGGGTTCAAATTCTACTCTTGGTCGGAATAGATTCTTGTTAGACTAAGAAAGATGGACGACTCAATTCAATCTAACGGACTTGAACCAAAAAAGTAACAACGAAGCAAAAACGAAGAAAAGCACGAAAGAATTGGCACGAAAGAAATGCGGACACAAGAACTAGCAAACACAAGTAGGAACAACTACTAAATGACTACTAGTTGAGAAACACAAGAAAATGGAATGCTAAAACCGGGAAATAAATCAAATTTTCGGCCCCGGGTAGGTGATAACTTGAAAACGTGGTCTTGAAGTCCCAAATGATCCAAGGTATCAATTTGAAATAATGAAAATTTTAAAATTTCTGTACTCTTTGTTTTTTTTTTTTTTGGGTTCCCTACCAAAGGACTAGGGACACAAAACCAACAACTAAGGATCAAGAAATTTTTGGGAAATGGAAGTGGGATGAAATGAAATTTGGACTTGAAAAGGTACCTTGAGTATACGGTTTGAGCTTGACAAAATACTGTCCTTATTTCGTGTCCGTATTTAGTGATGCCCAAAACAGAATGTTCCTTGCCTTTTACAACCCACAAGATACGGGCCGTATTTTATTTTACGGTCCGTATTTAACGATGTCTTTCCTAGGCAGAATGCTCCAATCGTTGGTCCTTTTATACGGTTGGGGAATACGGTCCGTACTATGGTTTACGGCCCGTATTTTGGATTTACGATCCGTATTTAATGAGGTTGCCAAATTCCAGTGAGCTACAATTTCAAGATCCAAGTTTACGACCCCAGATTACGGTCCGTAATGTGATTTACGGCCCGTGATTTGCAATGTTCCCAGCTTCAGTGATTTTCATGTTGAACTCGATCTTCTCGAAATTTCGAGCGAATTTCTTGGATCTGATGAAGATTTGAAGGTCTTCAAGAACACCAATAATTTCAAATTTTCAACTACCTTCAAATCAACTTGTTTTTCCTTCAATTTTCAGATCTAGACTCCCCAAGACTCGTAGAACAAAGCCTAATAAGTTTCAAGTCCCAATTTCACCCAAATCAACAAGACCCACATCAAGTTCTTCAGCTTAACAATGGTGAAAATCTCACAACAACTTGGAATGACTCGAAACTTTGGATTTGAAACCCTAACGTACTAAGGAACCAGAATCTAATAACAAAAACAACAAAATAAACAAATTTTTTTGGGGTTTTATAGGATTTTCGATTTTTTTTTTTTATTAACAAACCCTAGGTTAGATTTGATAGAACAAATCTAATCCAAGATCTGATACCAATTGATACAAGATTAAGAATGAAAATAGAATAAAAGGGCAAGAAAAGAAAAGGATAGATAATTTGACACAACTTAAGACCTAATTTAGCAACCAAAGTTATAGAAAACTAAGACCTCTAAATTACGAACAAAAGAAACACCAAATTTCTAGGATGACCAAGAGGGATTTGGAATTATCTAATAACCAATCCTCTCAACAATTACTCAATCAAAGGTTTCAGAAGCTCTCAACTCTCAAGAGTTTTATAATAGCAAATATCAATATTCAAAATAGTCTAAGTCTTCTAAATGAAAGAAACTATTATTTATACTAAAGCTCAAAAGAAGACAACTATATTATTACACTTCTACCCTTAATGAAGTAAAGGCCTTGTTTAGATGTCTTCTTTTGGCAAGAGAACTTGAAATTGCAAATCTTTAAGTAATGGCCACATTGCAAGCATGGCCATCTTCAACACTCTTTTCCAAACTATTCTCCCATGCTATCATGAACACTTGGAATCCCCGGGAAGGTTCTAGAATGTATTCAAATATGTCCCTCTTCATGAACAATGCTTGCATAGCTTGAAGTTACCTCGCTTGGCTCCTTGTAAAAGGCCTTGATGCCACTCGGATTGTATCACCAGGGCGCCTACCAATGCAAGAAACTATATGATTTGGCCGACGGTAGACCTCTGTGGGAATAACAGGTTGTGATCTGGCTTGTGTCGTCTTCTTAGACAGGTTCCATTGCTGTCTATGGCATCCCTAATCTCTTCCAGGGTGGAAGTCATTTCGATATTACCAAAACGAAACAACATTTGCATATCGTCCCAATGCCCGGCTAATACCTCTATTAGTTCTCTTTCACTGTCATAATAGAGGGTAGATGACCTAAAGTGTAGCTAACCATCCTTCTGTGAGTATCACCTAACCATTCCCACAAAGCCCTCAACAAGTCCGGAGCCTCGATAACTATGTCAAAATGGACTTGGCCTTCCATCTACAAAACAGAACACAGTTAAGATTTTCCTATCCCCACAGGGTTAATGGTTCATCACATAGGCCCAAACATGTTTCCACATAGCACATAAATGAAATGCGGTGCTCTTCGGGTCATAGACCGTCCAAACACAAGGTGTTCTCTCTTAATGAGCCTTAGGTAGGCCTGAGATACCTAAAGCTCATCTAGGTATGAATGCTCTAGTTCAGTAGGGATTTGGCTTAGCTCTATCCTAGTTTTACTGTAGCAGGCTTTTCAAGAAAAGACCGAGAACCCGAGAGCTTGACAACCTGGGCAATGAACCGTTAGGTGGTCGTTGATTGCCTAACCAACCCCGCCTCATAATGGTTCCAAAAGAAATATTTTGGTTTTATAGTGAAGGTACGACCTCGTGCTCCGCGAAGTCGCCTTTGGAACAAAATGTAAAATAAATACAAGGAGTGGCGGAGTTATGATATGCATGCAATGGCAGTTGATAAGTATGGGAAAGTAAACACATAAACAATTAAAGTAAATACACCAACATTATCTTGGAATCCTTATGATTAGAATCTTTAAGTCCCCAGCAGAGTCGCCATCCGTAATGGGCCGTATTTTTACAAGGGTTAGCACTTGAAAAAGCTATTTCAAAACTCGTCATGCTCTTTGGACTTCTGCTTTTGAAAGAGTCGCCATCTAATTTTTAGGAAATTAGGAAAATCAGCTTTAAGGGTTTTTTTCATATATCGTGAAAAATCCTTCAATCCAAATTTTAAGGTGTTACACCCCAAAAAATTTTTGTTGATGCACAAAGGGAAAAGGCTAATGAAGAGCACGAACTATAGATGTTTCAATAAGTAAGAAATAGATTTGAGATTCTAAATAAGATTTTAAAGACATTCATGTTGACGAGAAAGTCCCAAAAGAAGGGAATGATACGATAAGTATTTAAAGGGTTTATGGGTAGTAAGTTGATACAACTTTGATATTTGGGGGGAGTTATAACACCCCCAGATTATTAATGCAGATAAAAAAGTGCTGAAGGGTTTCCCTAAGGATGGGGATCAAACGAGGCGACGGAACAACTTTAGACCCAGGAACACCATGTTCCACGGGCCATGGAATGTTCCAGGGCCCGGGGAAAGGGGTTTGTGGGAAAGCCCGAGAGGGGGTGGTGGAACCACGACGGCCACGGGGAAAAAAGTTCCCCCGACCGTGGGGGTCCGT
>NW_026722739.1:0-6805 GCF_029784015.1 Lycium ferocissimum | reverse complement strand
AACCTACCAAAACACCTATTTCGACCATAATCTCTCCTTACATGTCTTCGTGCATTTTTACTCATTTATTTACATTCCAACAACAACAACAACATATTTTCCTCTTTCAAATTCCATCACCTTAACCCAACTTTCAATCCTCCAAGCCATTTAATTCTTATTTTTTCATTGTAGAATCTACCATAACAACAATTACCATTCCAAATAAAATCAATTTATCACACCTTTCCATTAACTACACTATTCGGCAACATACACACATGCATATTTTTCATGAATTTTCCATCCATTTCTATACATTGCAACCACAACCAACACACCACATGAAATCAAGTCAATCTTCCATGCAAAATAACACACACACACGGCTCAATCACACATACACCATACACACGGCCACTACTATACAACATTTATATTTCCATGATTTTCACCCATTTTCACACTACAATACTCACAAACCATGCATAACATGAAGTAAGATTGGATACATACCTTTTTCCTTCAACTCTTCACTTAGCTAGAATTGGTAAGTCATCCAAATAAATGCTTGGCTTGCTCTAACAACCACTCCATGTTGTTAAGGACCTTCCATTAGGTAGGAACTAGAGAAAATAATTTTTCCTTGATCAATTTCCATGGCCTCAATTTTCTTTGCCATGGCCGAAACTACTCTTCATCTTCTTTTTTTTTTTTGTTCTTTCTTTCTCTCCACTCTCTTAAATTAAAAGGATGACCATATATATATACATATGTCTTCCACTACTTATCCATATTTATGCTTAGGTCCTTTTCAAGTTTGGTCACATGCCTCTTTCTTTCTTTTTCTAGATTTTTCTTCTCTTTTCTTGAAATTTCTTCAATGCAACAAAGATGACTTATTTGTCATCTTTTCTCCAATTTTCTTGAAACTTCTTAAAAAATGGACAAAAAATGATCCTTTTAGCTTCTCATGCAAGCTTTGGCCCATAATTTTTTTATAATCTACAACTAGCCCCCATTAACTAATGAAATGGACATATTTTATGTCACATGGCCAACATAAATTTTTTCATGAACTTCCAAGACTCTTGTGAAATTCCCCATTTTACTCTTAGCCTTTTCGCAAAATTACCATGACGCCATTTCGCGAATTTTCCTTTTTCGGGGTCTCAACCTTTCTCAATATTCCATATCAACAATGTTCCTAAATAATATTAATAACCCCTCGTGCATTAAAATAACTCTCTGAAATAATCTTGTCCTTAACTTCTCACCATTGCCTCGAAATTTCCGAACGCACGAAATACGGGCTATAACATCCTCCCCTTTAGAACATTCGTCCGTGTTCAATTATGGGCGTGATAATACTCGTAGGGTTCCTTTTATGGCCGTTCTTTCCTTTAATCCTTTTACCTTATTTTCCTTATAATCGAACTCCTTGACCTTTTCATAAGTCCTTGCTCCTTGTCATTTTTTTTTTTTTTTTTTTCTAACTCATTGCGTCACCTCATCATCCTTGTTTTTTTTTTTTTCTTTCTTTTTCCATTATGGTCTCTCGCCACCGTCTCCATGTCTTAGTGCGTCAAATAATATTAATAACCCCTCGTGCATTAAAATAACTTTTGGAAATAATTTGTCCAACTTCTCACCATTGTCCCCGAAATTGCTTTCTTTACCATTCTAGCCTACCTCGTCTTATGTGACCCCGTACTTTCCCAACCAATTCGGTATACTTTTAATTTCCCCTTAGGTCACTTTTAACTTCTCATTTGTCTCGCTTTCTCATATGACCTTTATAACATGGGGGTCTAAAATCAGCCGAGCACTTACGGCCCCGGAACTTTCCGAAACATTTTCGATAATACGTCCTTTCTTTTACATTTACCGTTTTACCCTTTTCTCTTCTCAATATTCACTTTCCGCCTGGCGTATATATATTTTCCTATCTGGCTCCCAGCTTCACATAACAGAACAAATATATCCATCCAGTCTTACCTCTTTTGACTTCCATGTCATCCCTCGCCTTTTCCCGCCGATACTGGGTGCCTGCGGAATTCCACGATTAGTATAAGGGATCTTATCTCCTATGACTTGGCTCTGTCGCACGATCTCATGACAGAAAGAAGGTCAACCATTCCTAGATGCCTTGTAGCATCCTGTTTATAAATGTGGCCGGCTTCACACCCATAAACAGGACTCTACCGGACACGACTTTGCGACATCCCTTAGACCGACTGCTCTCGATACCACTTTGTCACACCCCGGTCTCACTAGGGTGTGATGGCACCCGACCCTATTTGGAGCCGAGCGAACCCGTCCCGACTCTTGTTACATATATGCTTTCCTTGGATTCTTAGATCAATCAAAAATAAAATACATGGTAAAACTCCCAAAATCTTTTGTCGTTTCTCAAATTAAACACAATCCGTAAGCGTAAGAACTATGCAACATAGTGTACAATAAAAACACATCGGCCGGTGGAGCCATTTTCAAAACGACACTCTAGACCCACGACTGCGTTCGCAAAGTCTCTAACTTCGAACAAACCGCATAGCACACATACTGCCGGCTAGACGGGGACTCCAGAACAAATGGAGTCTACTAACTCCGCTGGAACGTCTTCTGTAATGGCTTCTACTCATCTGGTGTACCTGCGCGGCATGAAACGCAGCGCCCACAAAAAGGGGCGTCAGTACGAGCAATGTACTGAGTATGTAAGGCATAAACAATAACTTAGTGAGGGATATACATATGAGCAATAATCATGTGGAAACATAGGACATATCCTGTGGCAGAAGAGTAACCTGTACATATGAATGCCTTTTAGGCCGGATACCACGCATGCCATATCATAGCATATCATATCGTGTCATATCATATCGTATCATATCGTTTCATATCATATCATATCATATCATGTCATATCGTATCATATCATATCATATCATATCATATCATATCATATCATATCGTGTCATGTCATATCATATCATATCGTGTCATGTCATATGTCATAGCACCGAACAACGTCGGCTCGCCCACATAGCGCCGAAATACGTCGGCTCGCCCATATATCCCGCGTCCGGGATGATAACGCCAGCTGATCAGGTGTCAATGAACATGTTTCCCTTCCCATTCCCCATGTATCCCTTCCCCCACCCCATGTACATATACATATATCATATCCGTGTGTCATATACATATCATATATCGTATAAGCATGCAGGAGAGCCCAAAGAAAGTCATGTATCCATCGGAGTGACATAAGGTCGGTGACCTCCGATTACATTATGGAATAGCCATGGGCGTCGTGCCTCACCTTGAAGGAACTAGTACTATAAGGCGAGACTATCAATGAAGAGTAACATCATCGTAACACATAGAACCGGATCATAAGGCGTCGTTTCATATACTCGGAATCTTTAAGATTGTCATTGTCCGCAAGTAGAATTGAGAAATCAAGAAATAGTTTCATATTTTCATGTCATCATATTTCATGATAGGAACATATTCTCGACATATTCAACATAGACATTTTCTCATATTGGACATCGTCATTGTCATTGAAAAATCATATTCGTCGTCTTAATCGTAAAAGCTTACAAGAATCATAGAACTTAATTTTGGAGAAAACGAATATTTTTGGAAAACATTTATAGACTTTTAGAAAAGAATTCATGTCTTGGAATCATAACTTATGACTTTTTAAAATAGGAACGTTATGGAAGCATTTCTCAAGTCTCACGTACGTATCATGCCATAGAAAGATAAGGGACGGGCCTTAACATACCTGTGCCGCGCCTTACTAGCTACACTTATCCCTCCAAACTTGTTGGTCTACATTCAAGAAAATTGACGCAATTGTTAGGTTCATTATCATATACCTCTCTTAACCTTTCAAATACATTTACTTATATTCTGCTGAAATTTCGGCAGCATCTCCCCTGTAAATACACCGTCCCGAGAATATGGCTCGGCCCAATTCATCCATTAACAACAATCCGAGAATTCAACTCGGCCAAACCAACAACAATGCCAACAATCTTACTAACAACATTCCATTCATATTCAATCCAATTCAATTCAATTCACGTAATGTTCCAACAACTTAGTCGACACACTACCTTACTCGAAGCCTTCAAATTCCACACCAACCTTACACTTCATTATCATTCACATACGTTAACTTCAACAACAACCTTTATTCTACATGACATAATCCATAACGACAACAACTAAAATATCAAATAACATAGATTTACATTAACTTACCAAAACACCCATTATCCGACCATAATCACTTCTTACATCTTTCATGCATTTTCATCCATCTCTATACAATATAACAACAACATAACAACCAAAGTACTAAATAGAATTGCTTCATTTTCTTATACACCACACAAGGACCACACGGCCAACACCATAAACACCCAACTCATGGTTTTCATTCATTTTACATTATGGACCTCACAACACAACAAGCAAACTACTAACATAAGATCAATTCATCACACTTCCACAACATTACTCCTATTCGGCCAAGCCCCCAACATACATATTTTTATATATTTCATTCATTCATTCATACTACAACATATACCATCATCCGCAACACAATACATGGCTACAACTACCACGCACAACTCAACAACAAAATTTCTAAATAATATTAATTCATCATTTCAATCCAACACCACACATTTATTCGGCCAACATGCAACACACATATTTTCATTTATTTCTTCAACCTAGAACATATATGAACCATCCACAACACTCAAAAGAGATGAAACCTTACCTTTTTTTTTCAACTTCCGACTTGGTTTAGGGTTGGTACATGCCACCAAAAAGACTTCTACTTGCTTAAACACTTACTCCAAGTTGTAGAGAACCTTCCATTAGGTAGGAAAAGTGGAAGAAAATAATTTTTCTTGGCCAACTCCATGGACCCAAATGTTTGGGGAGTTGGCCGAACCTCCCCTTCTCTCCCCTTTTTTTTTTTTTTTTTGTTTTGCTTGTTCTTTCTTTCTCTCCCACTCTCTTCAATTAAAGATGACCACACATGTATATATATATGTATATCTTTATAAGCATGTGACGGGCACATGCCCCTCCCTTAATTTTCTAGAATTTTCTTTTCTCTTCTTCTTTTTCTTTTCCTTTTTATTTTCTAGAATTTTCTTCAAATCTCCCAAGATGACTAATCCCTTTCTTTTTCTTCTTTTTTTTTCGGCCACATGGCCTTTTTCAAGACATTTCTTGAACACTCGTGAAATGACCATTTTGCCCCTAGCCTTTCCACATTATTCCCATGATGCCACTTTGCGAATTTCCTTTTTTTCCGCCCTCCACCTTTCTCAATATCCCATATCAACAATATTCCTAAATAATATTAATAACCCACTTGCGCATTAAAATAGTTTTGGAAAACGATCTTACCTTCCACATTCCACGACTTCTTCGAAATGTCCGAGCGCACGAAATACGGGCTATAACAGCGGCTCCATAAGCCGATGTATTGTGATGTATTATTTTACGGGATTTGTATGATTACAGGTCTTACTTGATTTGAATAAAAAAAATGAAAAGCAAGTTTGTTTTCAGAAAATCTTTCATTATGTATTTATGTTATGTTATGAGGGCCCAACATGATTATGAGTGTCACGAGTGTCAGCGGGTTCGCTCGGCCCTAGGTAGGGGTCGGGTGCCCATCACACCCTATCGGATTAAGGGTGTGACAAATTGGTATCAGAGCGGTTCGTCCTAGGGGTTGTCTGCAAAGTCGTGTCGGTAGTCCCGTTTATGGTGCGAAGCGCGCCACATTTATAAACAGGAGGCTACGGGGCATCTAGGATGGTCACTCTTCTTTGACATCTTAGATCGTGCCGTAGAGCCAAGTTATAGGAAATGAGATTCCCGACACTGACCTTTGACTTTAGCAGAGAAACGGATCGAAACTAAGAAAAGCGACTAGCGACATTGGAGGCTACGAAGCACGCAGGTAAGCAAAAACATGAAAGATATGTGTCGGGTAAGATATTAAAGTACGATTGGAATACAAGTCGAAGGTTAAACAGGAAAGTAAATAAGAAAGTGTGACAGGTGCCGATTGAGTTGGGCGCACAAGGTATGTTTATTATTTTTGTACGGTCGGTGATGTTGGGAGCCTTGTGAGGCTGTAATATGATGTGATATGCATATATGTATGTTGGCCCTGTGAGGCATTGTTGGTATTTCTTGTGTACAGGTTTTGAGATAGTAACGATTCTGAGGAAACTTCTCGCCGAAATTTTTCCAGGAATAAAGAAAGAATGAGATTTAAGTTGTGAGATGTCTGGAAATGGGGTCGTGCCAGTAGTAATGAAAAAAAAAATTGACTAAGATACGAGCGCAGCCGACTTCGGGAAAGAAGTTAGTTGCGAAATTGGGGAATATTAAAGATAAAGTTGATCATAGAAGGAAGAGGTTTAAGAAGTATTATCACATAGGATTGATCACGAATGAGATATAAGGTAAATATAACGAGGATTGTTATGAAAATAAGAAAAGCCTAGTGAGAAAGTGGCTAAAGCTACGATATGATCTATGTCGCTAGAATCTAACGACGAGTGTGAAACGGAAAAGCGAGCTATGGAACGAATAGGAAAGGCTTATCAAGTTGGTAGGGGAAGTTTGGAATAAGGATTATATAACAACGAAAAATGATAGCGAGTATGAGAAAGGAAAGGGTAATCGGAACAAGGGGAAAAAGAAGGGAGCGAAACAACAAAGGGAGGGGGTGTTTATCAAGGTAACCAAAGTAGGGAAGGAAAAGGGGGCT
>NW_026722738.1:0-7088 GCF_029784015.1 Lycium ferocissimum | reverse complement strand
TGGGCGGGGCCACATTTATAAACGGGGGCCCGGGGCATTTAAGAATCGGCCCCTTTTTTGTCTTGACCCGAAAGAGCCAAGTCATAGGAAATGAAATTCCTCGTACTAACTTTTGATTTCAGCTGAAGGTCGACATCGACAGAAGAAAGTGATTGACGATATTCGAAAGCACGCAGGTAAGCAAAGGTACGAAAGATATATGTCGGGTAAGTTATTGAGGTACGATTGATATGTAAAGTTAAAAATTGGAAGGAAAAAAAAAGGTGAAAAGGTAACAAAGTAATTCGAGTTGGACATACGAGGTAAGTCCATCATTTTCATCACCGTTGTGATATTGGGAGCCCTGCGCGTCGCGATATGATATGATATGTATATATATGTTGTCTGCGGAGGCGTTGTTGGTATTTTACTTGCAACGTGTTTTTGAGATAGTAAGAAATATAGAGGAAACTCTGCCGAAATTTTTCCAAAAAAAAAAAAGAGAGTGAGATATGGATTTGTGATATGCCTTGAAAGGTTGTGTCAATAGTAAGGGTAGGATTTGACTAAGTTGCAAGTACGCAAATTTCGACCTCGAGAAATAAGTTAACGACCAATTGATGGTAATAGTAATTAGGAGGTCGATATCGATTTGGTAAAAGAATTTGAAAAGGGCTTGTGATACTAAGAGATGACTTAGAAGAGGTTGGTAAATTTTGATAGAGCGTTATATTAAGGTACCAATCGAATTGATAAGCAGGGATGAGTTATGACGAGTTTATAGCTGGAAGAAATAATAGTATGATTGAGACAAGAGTACAGAGGAAAAAGAATTGTGGCGGATATGAATGTATCGATAGGACAGCTTGTGAGATATTAAGGATAAGATTAACCAGAAAGGGTAAAAGGTTAAGAAGTGTTACTCTATGAGATTGATTATGAACAGAATATTATGTGAATGAAATAAGGATATTGTTATGAAAATGAGCGAAGCCTAGCGAGGAAGTGGCTAAGAGATATGACGTGATCTATGTGACTAAAGTATAAAGGTGAACTATTGATAAAAAAAAAAGAGGAATTTATGAAGTTCTTCTGTAGGGAAAGCTCAGAATAAAGATTATGAGATAACGACAATGACATCGAGCACAAAAAAGAAGAAGGGGTTAATTGGAAACAAGAGACGAAAGAAAAGTGGCGAGATAACGGTGCGGTAATAGAATATGATATGTATAGCCAAGAACACGAGTAATATCAGTGGCGGAACTGTGAAAGAACAACTATAGAAAGATGAAAGAACGAGGTAGAATGAGTGCTAGGAAATGACTGGTATGATAAGAGCAATTAGGGATAAACAGAATATGATTTGAAATCGAGAAAGGGATTATGTAGGAGTAATATTTTTCGAAGGATATTGTCACACCCTAATTTTCGTTAGGGCGTGATGGGCACCCGACCCTTACCTAGGGCCGAGCGAACCCTCTGACTCTCGTGGCACTCATAATCATATTGGGCCCCCCTAGCATAACATGAGTACATAATGAAAGCCTTTCAGGAACAAACCTGCTTTTCATCCTTTACAAATCAAGTAAGACCTGTGATCGTATAAGACCCGTAGAATAATGCATCACAATACATCCGCTTACATGGAGCCGCTTACAAAGCCGACATACTACATACACGACACTTGTCGCAAAGTCTCTAACATGGAACATGAAACCATATCATATCGGCTTCTCGACTTGGCGACACTCCGGAGAAAGTGGAGCTCACCAATCCCGCCGGAACATCTTCGCTAATATCTTCAACTCATCCGGGTGTACCCGCGCGGCATGAACGCGGCGTCCACAAGAAGGGACGCGCGGTCGAGCAATGTACTGAGTATGTAAGGCATGAGTAAAACATTTTAGAGGATACAAAGCATGAGTAGTTACAAGACGAAAACATAGGGCATTTCATGAGATAAAGAGTAACCTGCACATCTGAGTGCCCTTTTAGGCGGAACCATGCCTGTTTAGTGCTGCGGAACGTGCAGCCCGATCCATATATGTGTAATAAAAGAGTAACCTGTACATCTGAGTGCCTTTTAGGCGGAACCATGCATGCTTAGTGCTGCGGAACGTGCAGCCCGATCCATATATATATATATATATATATATTATATTGCGCGAACGTGCGGCCCGATCCATATAATATATTGCTCAGCCCGAACGTGCGGCCCGATCCATAACCACATATCCCGCGTCCGGCATCCCGCGTCCGGGACGGTATCATGTCATATTATACCAACTGATCAGGTGGTTACGCGTATATAACGCTCTCGCCCTTTTCCCATATTCCCCATATACATATACATATATCATATTCATATATCATGTAAGTAGCATGCATGTGAGCCCAAAGAAAGTCATGTATCTATCGGAGTGACATAAGGTCGGTAACCTTCGATTGTGTTATGGAATAATCATGGTCGCTTTGTCTCACCTTGAAGGAACGATTATTAGAAGGTGAGATTGTCAAGGAAGAATAACTTCACGAGGAAACATAAAATAGGATCATAAGGCATCAATTCATATACTGTGGAATCTTGAAAAAATAGTCATCATTCATGAATAAAATTGAGAAATCAAGAAATAGCTCAACATTCTCATATCGTCATTGAAATCATAGACTTGGAACCTTTAATCATGGAATCATCATCATCATATTCATCGTAGGAAAAAATTCTCATTTTTTGACATCATCGTTGTCATTGTAAAACATATCCATCGTTGTTGTCATGAAAGCTTACGGAGTCATAAACCTCCGTTTTGGAAAGATACAGACATTTCAGAATTCTTTTCAAAAACAGGTCGTTAGGACCAACAAAGGAAAGTCGCGGGGCCCACGGACGAGCGTCAACCCGATCCGGGCCCGCCTATGAAAGTTAAAGATTATTACTCGTTATGAAATCATCTACGATGGTTTCGAAGCGATCTGAGCCCATCTGTGAAAGCTACGGGCGTTCGTAGTTTCGGACTCGTTTAGGAACAAAATTCTTTTGAAAACAAAACTTTCGAAAACAACAAAGTTATGGAAGCATTTGTGAAATCGTAATCTAAGAATCATGCCTTTGAAAGAAAGGGACGAGCCTTAACATACCTTGGTCGCTCCCTAGGTTAATCCAAACTTATGCCTTGGCTTCTCACGATCTACAATCACGTCATTAGATATCAACCATTAGCCACAACACTTGAGAATCCAATTCCAAATTAACACTTTGTCTACAAAATTTAGGCAAAGATTTCCCCTATAACTTCAACATCCCGAGAATTCAACTCGGCCAAATCAACAACAACCAAACCAACAATCATAATAACAATATCAATAATCAATTCACAAAATGTTCAAGACATTCCAACCCAAATCTTACTTTGCCCGAAACTTTCAAATACCATAAGAAACATCACAATACATTTCTCTCTTCCGAATTCATAAGCTATATTAACAATTCCATATATTAGCAACATCATCTTCATTAATACAAGAAGCCACATTAAAGTCACAATAAGTCCCAAATCAGCCCACACGATTAAAATCTTCACTTGGACCATTAAAACTTCATTTTACATCATAGAATTCACAACGACGACAACCAAAATACTACATAAAATTTACCCATCATGTTCTACCAAAACAGCCCCTACACGGCCAAGTCTTCAACATCCATAATTCCATGAAGTCCATTCATTTTTACACATTCTACCACACACACAACCATCTATAATACACAATCCAAACATGCTAAATAAATTAATCCTTCACTCCTATATATCCTCACATACACACGGCCACAATTCACCACACCATAACTTCATGAGTTTCATTCATTTCCACACTCCACAACATCCACAAATCATGCATAACATATGAAAACAAGGATTAAACCTTACCTCCTCCAATCCACTTCTCCATGGCTAGGACTATCCATGGCAACCACGAACGATTTGCTTGCTTCAACAACCACTCCACGTTGACGGGGACCTTTCAATTAGTAGGAAAGCATGAAGAAAGAAATTTTCTTGATCAAAGTTCCCATGGTCATGTTCGGCCAAGGCTGGCCGAACTCACTCCTCTCTCTCTTTTTCCATCTTTCTTGAATTTTCTAGGGTGAAAATGATAAGTTGCCTTGTTTTCTAGAAATTTCTTAATTTGCAAAAGATGAATAAGTCTTGCATCGTAAGGAATTATACATACACATACACATGCCTTCTCCAATACAAGATACACACATGTGCCATTCCATGTCATAAAAATATTGGCCAACATGTGGGTGGGGCCCATCGCCACCTAGGCCTTTTGGCCATTTCATGAAAATCCTTTTTCCAACTTTTTGCCTCCAATTTCTCCTTATCCCAAATTTACCTTAATACTCCATACCAATAAAAATGAATACGCAACTTATGCATTCTAGAAAAAAAAAAATTATAACCTTGTCCTTAACTTCCCGCCATTAACTCGAATATTCAAATGTACAAAATGCGAGGTGTAACATCCTCCCCACTTTAGAACATTCGTCCTCGAATGTTCAACTAGTCTCGTAAGGTCTTCTAAGGATCTTGGGGGGAGGGGTTTCCCTTATCACCACGGCATACAATCTCTTCTATCGATTACGTTCCTTCTTCATTTTCTCTTCAGCCTCTCGAGTCGTCTCCTCCCTGTCGTTGTTTCGTCACACGAACTCGGACCCTTATAATTATACCACAAGTACCTAGGACTTTGCATCTCATTGACAATACCTCCAACAGATCCCATTTCAGAATCCATACATATAACATATAACGTAGCATATATATACACAGTACCCGGCCGAAAGGGGCTCGGCGTACCGGACACATCATAACACCATAATCCATATACGGTTCCCGGCCAAAAAGGGGCGCGGCGAACCGGACACATCATACCCCGGAAAACACATCATAACGTCATAGCAACGGAATGCATGAACAGAATCGTGAGTAACCAAATATAGTTTAAAACATTTTCAAAGACTTAATAGGCTAATCAAAACGAACCATCATCTGTAAGCCAAAACAGTATTCAAATCAGATTTTCTTCCGAATATCACTCGGGAACATATCACACCGAACTTCAGAAACCATAGTCACGTATCAAAATCGCATACATAAAAATCCTTATTTCAGACTCAACCGATAAATATATATAATCATACTCGGGGGTCGGAAAGGTAGTTGTCACGACCCAACGCCATAGGCCGTGACTAGTGCCCAAGCCGGGCACCCGTAAACACGTGTTACCTATAATCATACATCGCTAGCATGAACGAACTGATATAAGTATAAAGGAAGACATGGGCAGGTCAAAGCTACCTGTCTCCTGAAGAGTCATAACCTTTAACAGTTAATATCGCACAAAAAAGCCGCAAGGTCATATATATATATATGGGAACGTCCCAACAAAACATAAGCCGAGAAGGCTATCTTCATACACAAATTTGCCATGATAAACATATATGTATCTACGCAAGCCGACAAGGTGCCATTACAATAGGTACGCCCCAACACAAGTCATAACCATACAACAAACAACAACGCACTACGTACCCACACTTGTGACCACGGACCTCTAAGAGTGACAACGACATCATATGACGGGACGAGGGCCCTGTCGTACTTCGAACAACGACATACACATATCAAAAGGCTATACCACGACGCTAGACTCCTGAACAAAGGAGTACTCCGAAATAGCTGAGTAGATATCCTAGGCTGGCGGATCTCCAAAACGAGCGTCTGTCTTGAATGCTTCCTTTAGTATCCTTTTCATTTCTCTAATCTGTGCCCATCTTGTATACACATGCTTGAAAAATTTCATGCTATCTTCGTATCGTTGACAAAACACTACTTTTACATAGTCCCCTTTTCGTTTTCGAATATCTTGTTTATTCCTATTTGTCGTTATCCTACCAATCATTTCTGGCATTCATCCTTGTCTCGTCGCTCATCTTCCTTCCGATTAGTCTTTCACAGTCCTGTCACTTGTATCACTCATTTTCCAAGCTATACATATCATAACGTATTAATATAATGTAATGCTACTTGCTTTCTTCTTATCTCCCTCTTTCTTTTAAGTCCTCCTCTTCCCCGTACTCGGTTCCGCTTCCGTTACCATTTAACTTTGACTCGAACTTTTCCCTACGAACTTGGTAAGTATTTCTTTATTGATTCTACATTCGCCTTTACATTTTTCATATAATCATATCACACCCTTTCCTTTGTTAGGCTTTACTCGTTTTATAGCAATCCCCATGATATTCATATTACATCCCATTCATAATCCGTGTATAACATAACTCCTTGTAATCTTATTCGCGATTCTTACTACGTTTTTAATTACATTCGCGGACTAGGCGTATTTGACCGTTCACCCTTTACGATAGATTTTACCTTTAATATCTCACGAAATTTTGGCTTACCACTATCTTCCTAACTTGTCATAATTCTTCTTTCTTTGTACTTCTATCTCAATCATACATTACTTCCTTTCACAGTAACCTCGTAGTAAATTATCCCTTAGGGTCGCAAGCTCCTCCGAGTCGTCACAGCACACCACGTAGAACGTATGATTCGTATGCAAGCTCATAAGTTGAGTTTTCCTTGCTTGTGACGAGTTTCATCTCCAATTAATTAGCGCTAATAAGATGTCACACAGGAAACATTTTCCAACCATCTTAGAAAGAACACTAGAATCAGGCTGCGCAGCGAGAAACTTCTCGGTGCTTGATTCACATAGTTTTAATTCCAAGTCGACTCTTGAGCCGTGAGCGAATCGTCACACCCACAAAATCGGTCGTCGTAGGCGTTATACTCTTCCAATAGCGCATCTTAATACTAGAAGGTGTTGCTCTTCATCCTAAGCTCTTTTGTTTTAGGCAAAAATGTGTCGGGAAAGGTATTTTGGTCCTTTCAAATGAATTTCAAACTTTGCGGCTCTAGATGCTTTTTCGAAATAAAATTTCCCCAAAGAGGAATGATGCCTCTTACGAGAATACGGAGGGTATCTCTTAAAAATTTAATCCAACAAAATAAATTTACCCCATCGATGTTTGACTT
>NW_026722737.1:0-7195 GCF_029784015.1 Lycium ferocissimum | reverse complement strand
CAATTTTTTTAGAATTAGTCATAAAAGCTATCCATCATCTAATATGAGTATGCACTTACCTAGTTGCAGAACGGAGCTTGGTGCTAGTTAACGCCGTTGATGTAGTAGTCGCATCTAAAGGTATGTATGGCTAACCTCTTCATATGGCATTCGGGCTAATTGTTCATCCCTTGCGAGTCCACAGATACCTTCGATGATCCCAGTTCGCCGAGAAGCTATTAAGCCAATGATGCGATTGTACTAAGTTCCTTATACGATGAGTAATGCTCTAAGGATAGAATGTAATGAATGACGATAGTAAGAAGGCTAAGAGATAGATATGAGTTAGCATGTATGTGTGCCTATGAGAGGCTATTGTGAACCCCGAGCTTATATGGCCGGGTAGAATATGATAAGTATGTATATGTCACACCCCGACCTTACCAGGGTGTGATGGGCACGACCCGTATTCGGAAAGTCGAGCGAACCCGCCGACTTATTACACGTAGCTTATGAATCGGTTAGAAATGAATACATAATTTTTTTTTCATAAGTAAAATCTGACATCATACAAGACTCGTGACACGAAACATAATAACATATCGGCTGTCGATTTCGCTTTCAAACTCGACAACCCAACACCCACGTACTGTCCGTAAATTCTGCTCGAACATGACATCATAAGATAAGACTCTTAACCCGGCAACTCTCCGGAGCAAACGGAGATGCCAACCCTACTGAACATCTTCTATAATGACTTCGATCATACGGGGTGTGCAAACACGAAACGGCATGAAACGCGACCTCGAAGAATGCATTTACATTGTGCGAGTATGCAAGGCATGAATAGTAACATAATAGGAGATATAGCTATGAGTAGCAACATAGTAAAAAAGCGTATCCGAGTAATAATAGAATGGAGACCGTAGAACATATCATGTGTCGTAAAAGTAATAGACATTTGAGTGCCTCTTAAGGTGAGTCATGCATGCTTATCGTTACTTTTATATGTGTCCATAGCCTTTCGAATACACATCACATCATTAGCCCGCGTCCGGCCTCCGTCCGGGGTAATCATCTGGCGCCACTAGTGGGGATCGTGCCCGGCCAAATAGGCCGGTGTAACATCACCGCCGCCCACTACGCTTACCATAGTGGTGGTCATGCCCGCCCTCAGGCCGGTGTAATCATCATACGCCGCCCACTACGCTTCTGAAGCGGTCGTCAGCGCCGGCCTTCTAGGCCGTTGTACCTCCATCATAAGCATGCATTGGAGCCTAATCAAAAGCTATAACTTTATCGGAGTGACGTAAGGTCGAAACCTCCGATTACATTATGGAATAGTTATCATGACTTTGTCTCACCTTGAAGGGACTATTAATATAAGGCGAGGCTATCAATGGAGAGTAACATCATAAAAGAAAAACATAGAATAGGATCGTAAGGCATCGTTTCATATACTCGGAATCTTTAAGATAGTCATTGTCCACAAGTAGAATTGAGAAATCAAGAAATGGTTTCATATTTTCATGTCATCACATTTCATGATAGGAACATATTCTCGACATAGGCAACATAAACATTTTCTCATATTGGACATCGTCATTCTTATTGAAAAATCATATTCGTCGTCTTAATCGTAAAAGCTTACAGGAATCATAGAACTTAATGTTGGAGAAAACGAATATTTTTGGAAAACATTTATGGACTTTTAGAAAAGAATTCAGGCCTTGGAATCATAACTTGTGACTTTTTTTAAAATAGGAACGTTATGGAAGCATTTATTAAGTCTCACGTACAGATCATGCCATAGAAAGAAAAGGGGCGAGCCTTAACATACCTGCCCGCGCCTTACTAGCTACGCTTATTCGTCCAAACTTGTTGCCGCTAGTCTACATCCGAGAAAGTGCACATAGTCGTTAGATTCATAACCACATACTTGTCGTAACCTTTCAAGTTCATTCACTTATGGTCTGTAGCCGAATTTCAAAGATCTCCCCCATAAATATACCACCCCGAGAATCTAACTCGGCTTATTTTTAATCAACAACACTCCGGAATTCAACCCGGCCAAACTATCAACAATACCAACAATTATTCTAGCAACACTTCAATATCCAATTCCATCCAATTCAATTCAATTCCATTCAATTCAATTCACATATTGTTCCAACAACTTGATCAATATACTACTTTATCCGAAACCTTCAACTTCGACAACAACCATACATTTATTATCATTTATCTATGTTAACTTCAACGACAACCTTCATTCTACATTACATGATCCATAACGATGACAACTAAAACGTCCAATAAAATCAATTTACACTAACTTACCAAAACACCTACTATTCGGTTACCACAACTTCATACACATTGTCATGCATTTCCATCCTTCTCTATACATTCCTCATCATATATAAATCATCTATAACAATCAAAACACTAAATAAAACTAATTCATCACATTCTACCATCATCACTTCCATGCGGCCATCAACCATTACATCACCTTTCCATAAAATTTTTATTCATTTCTTAACACAACAACAACAACCAACATACTACGTACAATTTAATCCATTTGTTCTACACAATGCATTACATACATGACCAAACACCACACACACCCACACGGTCACAACACACCACACAGTCCACAACTCCAACATGCATTTTTTCATGTTTTCATCCACTTCTCCATACTACAACATGTACCAAACATCACAACACATAAATGAAGATTGAATACATACCTTTCTCACTTAACTTTCCTTGCTTGGTTAGACTCCCAAATTGCGCAACAAGGGTTCTACTTCCTCCAATAATCACCCCACGTCAAAGAGGACCTTCCATTTAGTAGAAAGGCTAGAAGAAATTAATTTTTCTTGGACATCTTCTTGCTCCCAAAATTTGGCCACCATGGCCGAATGCTTCTTCCTTTTTCTTTTTTTTTTCTTTCTTTCTTTCTTTCTTTCCAACTCTCTCTCTTTTTTAATGATGAATTAACCCTCTTTCTCATATTTATACTTAGCCCCTTCCACTTATAAAATAGGCACATGCCCCTTCTCCTCTTTCTTTCTAGATTTTTCTTCTTTTTTCTTGAATTTTCTTTGAAATTCAACAAAGAAGACTAAGTGTCTTCTTATGGAAGCTTTGGTCCATACATCTTTATAATTAGCAATTAGCCCCCCATTTAATACAAATGTGAGCACATGCCACCCATGCCACGCACGGCCACCTTGGAAATTTCAAGAATTTTCTTAAATATTTGTGAAATTATCATTTTGCCCCTAGGCTTCCATAATATTACCATGAACCATTTTGCGAATTTCCCTTTTTGCCCTTAACCTTTCCCAATATTTCCATACTAATAATGTTCATAGATATTATTCATATCCAACTTGTACATTAGAAAAATTTTGGAGAATGGTCTCGCCCTTAACTTTCCACGTCGACTTTGAAATTTCCCAACGTACAAAATACGGGCTATAACAGTATATATATATGTATGTATGCCCATGAGAGGCTATTGTGAACCCCGAGCTTATATGGCCGGGTAGAATATAATGAATACGTATATCTTTATATAACGACAAGCGCGCGCCCCGAGCTGCCGATTGGTACGAATGATAACAACCCCGAGCCTTGGTAGGGCCGGTATCGAGCCTTGGTAGGGCCGACGGTACGTGAAACACGGAACCTTCGTGGTCGGGTAATCTATATAAGAGCTATATATATGACATCTATATATAGTACGAATAAGCTATATGTATGACATCTATATATGAGTACGGATAAGCTAAGTAGATGACACTCCCGTATGAATACGATTATGCTATGTATCTGATATCCATTAGAGTACGAATATGACAAGACTATGTAAGTGCCAAGTAAGGGCTATGAATATGCAATGTGTATGATATAAGCTTGAGTATGAAAGGAGACATGAATACGAATATGAAAATAGGTACGAAAGGTAAATGAGCAAGGATATGAATGTATGTACGCGAGTACGAAATATAAATGGAGCGTCCCTACGGAAAACAGGTAAGTGCTATGATGATGATGCCATTATCTCCCATCTTATGTTATCCATTATGCTTCCAGATTGATATTGATCATGCTTTACATACTCAGTACATTCTTCGTACGCGTCCTTTTGTTTGTGGACAACTTTGCGTCATGCCCGCGGTGGCCGGGGGAGACAGAGACTTGACCCATAGCTGTATTTTCTCGGGTACTACATAGCGAGCTCCATTTCATTTGGAGCTGCAGCTTTTGGTATAGATTCTTTTGTGTATATATTCATGGGCACGGCGGGGTCCTGTCCCGCCCATATGTTATGATATGATGTACCCTTCTTAGAGGCTCGTAGACACTGTGTATATGGCTAGATATGTTCGGCCTTGTCGGCCTATATTTTGGATGTTGTTTCGATCGCCTTGTCGGCGCATGTACATTTATATGGGCGTAGATGTTGTTGATGATATAGATATGTTATTGCCCGATGAGATTAGAATGATAATGAATGAAAAGTATGATATGATTATGTGGCTCACCTAGAATGTGATGTATAAGTATGTTAAGGGTGCCCGGGTGGGCCTAACATGCAGGGTGCTCGCGCGGCCCCAGCCGGGTCGTGACAAATTGTAGTATGTAGAAATGAATGAAATTCATGGAACTATGTATGTTGGTGTTGAGGCCGTGTAGTGGCACATTTTGCTTTGTGTCGGAAGGATGAACTAATCTTACTTAGTATTTTGGTTGTTGTTGTTATGGATTTTATGATGAGAATGAAGGGTTTAATGGTTCAAGTTAGAGTTGTAATTGTTTGTGGGCTGTTGTAGAAGCTAATATGATGTTAATATAGTTTCTTGCATCTATGTGAATGATGTTGTTAACGTGTGGTTGTTGGTATAGTTCATGAATTTGGAAGATTATATGTTGTATTGTGTGTTGGTTGGGCTGTTTTGGAGTGTTGTACGGGCTGTCCGGAGTGTCCTCGAGTCATGTTTGGATAGTCTCGGGTTGATACTTGAATGCATGATTAGTGATGTTGGCTTGGTTGTATGTAGTTGGTTTGAATATAAGCGAAACGTCGTCTAATTACCTCGAAAGGAATTATTAACGTTATGATACGTTTTGAATCTCTTCGTAGTTTAATCGTAGTTTTTGACGTCTTAATATAGGTTGAGACACTATTGGGCAGCGTATACGTGTTGTGTTGCGAGTAAACGCTAAAGGTATGTAAAGCCTATCCTTTCTTTCTTTTGGCATGTCCTAGATGTAAGTATGAAACGATATGAGCTTTGGGGTAATTCGTTCATGAGTTCGAGTATTTTATGATTCTTATTCACTTCTTGATATTAGAATTCTTAAAATAGTCGAGCTACTGCCCTTGAGCTTTCTATATGATCGGGTAGTAAATGATACATGAAAGTTTCTATTCCTTTGAAAAACTAATGCCTAATGACCATAACTTTTATAAAATTTGTCTCGTATTAATTTGATACATGGCTATGATCCACAGGCTTCATTTTGATATAGTTCATAATGATATTCAAAGAGTAATCGAGTATGACTATTATCACGATACTTCGAGCGTTGATTAGTCTACTTATTTGTTGAGTCTCAAAAGATGATTTATATGCGTATGGTTTACTCACTACTCGCTTTCGTGCATACTGTTATTACATCTTTCACCGAGTCCCGGGCCGGGTATGTTATCGTGCACAGTTTCACTGCATTATTCACCGAGTCCCTCACTAGAGGGTCGGGACACGTTATATGTATATGTATATGATGATATGATGATATGACGATACGGGGATGACGGTCAGGATGGCATATGATGATTTTATTCACCGAGTCCCTCACTAGAGGGCCGGGACACGTTATATATACATATGTACAGGATGACTATCTACTTATGTCACTCGGTCCATAACGGGTTGGGTATGATATTGACACGCATGATTTATGTTTCAAAGGCAAGCCTTGTGGTTTTACGGGTTATTGTACTAGTTTTACATACTCATTTCGGTATGATCTGTTTTATGTATTTCATGCTTTACATGCTCGGTACATATTCCCGTGTGACCTCCCTTTCTTCGGGGGGTTTCATGCCCGCGAGGTACGGATACTCGCTTCGGTGATCCGCCGGCTTAGGATTTCTATTCAGCTATCTTGGAGTGCTCGGGTTGTCCGGAGCCTTGATTTTTGGTACGGATCCTCTTATTGTATATATGTGTTTATCCGAGGGTACGGCGGGACCTGTCCGTCATATATTCTTGTTGTCACTCTTAGAGGTTTGTAGACATATGTGTGGGTTGTATATAGTTCTTGTTCGATTGTGTCTATATGACTTATGTTTTGGGGCGTTCCATTCATTGTGGCGCCTTGTCGGCTTGCGTATATATATGTTTTGGGATGTTGTGTGTAGTGGCAGCCTTGTCGGCTTGCGTAGATATATATATTTGGAAGCCGTGTGTTATGGTAGCCTTGTTGGCTCGTGTATGGCTGGGACGTTCCCCTATATTATGACAGCCTTGCCGGCTTGTGTGCGATGTTATCTGTTGATGTTTGTAACTCCCCAGGAGACAGGTTGCGTGATATATATATGCGACAGTTTTGAGACGACGTCTTGCCTTTTTATATATGAGTTCCTTATTATGCTAGTTGTGGATTGATTATAGTTAACAGGTGTGTATACGAGTGTCCAGCTCGGGCACTAGTCACGGCTTACGGTGTCACGACCCAACCCCGTAAGCCGTGACTAGTGCCCGAGCTGGGCACTCGTACACACCCATTAACCATAATCAACATACTAATAACTTAAGCATATGCAAAGGTAGGCCGTCGTCTCCATAATCGGTCCACAGCAAGCATAACAAGAACTTATATAGACAGAAAAGTAAATCGTCGCCCCAAAGCTGTCACATATGCATATATACATAACGGGCATAAGCCGGTAAGGCTGTCATAATGTAGGGGGACGCCCAGAACACAAACCACACAAACATAACTGTACACTAACTTCCCATAACCCACACATATGTCTACAGACCTCTAAGAGTAATAACAGAATCATATGACGGGACAGGGCCCCGCCGTACCCCTGAATATACATATAAATACACAAAAAAAAGTGTTAGTACCACGGGTATAGGTTTGGGGCGGGTTTTTAAAATAGGGAAAAAAAATATCCTAG
>NW_026722736.1:0-7079 GCF_029784015.1 Lycium ferocissimum | reverse complement strand
ACTCCCCTACCCTTTTTTCCCCCCACCCACGGGAAAAGGGGGCCGAAAAGGGCCCCGGGGAACTCCCCCCAACCCCGGCCGGGGGGGCCCCCTTCGCTGGGACGCATCCCGACCATCCCCTAACTCCCACATCGGGGAAACCCCGTGCGACGCCATCTCAACCGACTCGTCTCGAAGCACTAATCAACCCCAGGTACGCCGTATCCGCCGATTTAACTCATAGTGGTCCTCTGCTGCTTTCGACCAAGAACTTCCGTGCCCACAAAGTGCAAAATCGACGGCTCATGTGCTATCGCGCCTGCGCCCACACGATCCTCCCCCGTTCCCTCGTCTCGGGGATCTCGTCCCGCTACTAACCGAGTCAATAACCGAATCGCTTCACGCAGGTCCCATCATCCGCCCCCGTCGGGGGCCGGAGGTACTGTGCATCGGTACTGCGGCGAGGCCGCGGTGGAGCCGCTCCTGCCGCAAACTCGCTGTCGCCCAAATACCACACCCTAACCTTATTAAAGGCGTGACGGGCACCCGACCTCACATCCGAGCCGAGCGAACCTACGTATTCTTATTATGCACACGAACTTTTTTTTTTTTTTTTTTAAATAAAAGACAAAGACAAAATACAACTTCCGTAAACAATTAATTTCATTGCTTTTCAAATTACATAAAATCCGTAGTCAAACGTAACCAACACATATAACGTATCGGCCGATGGAGTCGCTTGCGACCGACAACCAACACCCACGACGCTCGTTCGCAAAGTCTCTAACACTGCATCCGTAAAGCATATCATACAAACTCGACTCTCGGCAACACTCCGTGAGCAAGTGCCGAGCCGCCAACCCGTACCGAACATCTTCTCGTAATGGTCGCTAATCATCCGAGTACCCGCGGTGATTTAAACGTGCTCGAAGAACGTGGGTCGCACTAAGACAATACGTACCGAGATGTAAAGCCGTAACAATGGTAACAAAATCATAAACCAATCCAAATGTACGGAATGCAACTAACAAGTCATAATCGAAATCAAACGCGCAGGGTATATCTATTTAGAGCCTTATTATGATCGAGGTGCGGGAGATTGTATACGTAATCGTGGTCGAGCGTATACGTAAATACGTACCTCATCCAGCAGTATCAAAAGGCTTACTTTCGCATCATAAATAGTAAATCAAAAGGTCCATGTGGCACAAAAATATGTCGACGAACCATAATCGTACTCGGTTACAGACTATAAATGTATTTAACCTTAATCGTAATCGTAAGTACAAGGGTTTAACTGATTTAATCGTAACACCGGAGGTGCGGTATGTATACCGACGAAATCGAATCGAAGTACTGAGATATGTCGGACAGATCCATAATCGGAGACAGACGTACGTGTTGTACCAGATAGAATCAAGCCGAGTCGTGGGTAATGAATGTATCAATACTAAATAGATCATATTACACATAACCTCATATATCACATCAAATACCAATGGACAGATACTACGCGCAAGACTTCGGTCACTTATCCACGATACTCCTGAGGACATATACCACAAAGACTCCGATACCCCTGTGGGCGGACATGTACCACGACTCCCAAGTTACATATCATGGCATAATCACAAGACTTCTGAGGCGGATGGATACCACAAAGATTCCGGTCGCATATCGCGCGTTCTGGGGCGACATATACCACAAAGACTCCGGCCGCGTGTCATAGCACGGGGGATATATACCACAAGACTCGGCCACATATTATCATATAACCACGGCATCTTGAGAGGGCGTGTGATACCACAAAGACTCCGAGCCCGCCGACATACACATAAATCATAACATCACACACATACAAATCATTTCTTTAATACTCCGGGAACTCAAAACAAATTCGTATTCCAGTTTAATCATCATATCATATACTTTTCTAATGTTTATATCGTGTTACTTATGTCGAATACTTACATCAAAGTATCGATATCATAATACTTACAAAGAAAGTACTTTTGCCAAATATTTACATTAAATTACTTATAATCGATTTCTTATTTCGAACCGCATATCCATATCGAATATTCACATCGAATACTTTTGTATCAAATAGTCGTATCGGCTACTCGTGTTTCATAGTATTTATGTCGAATATTTGCCGACCGTTCATATCGAGAGCCTACGAATCATATCCAAATAATCTTCTAGATCGCTTTTATACTTCAAACTATGTCATAAGAATCAAGGGATAATCAATACACTTATCGTTATTTATTGAGGGAGTATCTAAAAGTTTCTTTAATTATTGCTCAAAACAAATTAGTAACACAATAGGAGCATTCGGAATTAGCGGGCCCACCTCGGTCAAGTCGAGGTGGAGTACCGAATTTTTCGAATATTAGACCCTATGGGAGCATCCGTGAAAGTTTCAAGGCAATCCGGTTCGTTTGGGAAAGTTATGGAAGTTTAAACATTTGTCCAACAAAATGTAAAGAAAATAATTCAATTATGTCAATGAATAGTAACCAAAATTAAACTCGAATTTCGATGTACGTAACCTTTCCCGAGGCTCGACTTCAACCTAATATAGCTAAGACATGCCATAAGAAGGAAAGGAAGGACTTTACATACCTTTTCCGCTTTCTACACGTCTCCAAAATCAAGCCTCAAATCCGCCAAAATCTACAATTTGGTTACAATTACAAATGTTAATTGTAAGACTTTAAGATTTCAATTTCAACCAATACTTGTCTTAATCTTCCAAATAAGTTCACTTATTTTCTCATAGCCGAAATTTCGCCCCCCCCGTAAATACACCGTCCCGAGAATTATGGCTCGGCCCAAATATCAACAACCAAACCAACAACAATACCAATAACATCAACAATCGATTTAAAACACCTTCTAACATAAATTGTTTTCTTTTCCAAGTAGTACGACAACTTCCAACCTAACTTCGCACTTCCAAACCAATATCAATGTTTTCATATTTATTTGCTAATCCAAAACCAGTCCAAATACAATTCGGAAACATTTCATATCATTTCTACAAAATATTCACAAAATATACAAGTTATACAAACTTTCCACCAAAGCCATATTGCATCCAAAAAACTAATCTTTAACATACATATTCATAGCATGTTTCCATCTTCCAATCCCATCAACAATCATCATAATTTGCATCTTAACAATTCATTTCCAAAATTATACAAATTTCCCATAACTTCACTAATTTTCCTACAACAACTTTACAACCAATTCTCAAGCCAACAAGAATCCTTAACCTTCTATTTACATCACAAAACCATAACGACACAACTAATACACTAAATAAAATGAATTCATCTCCCTTCCAATTTTCCATGCCACACGGCCACATACACATAGCACTCCTACACGGCTTACTTCCAACACATAACATTTTCCTAGTTTTCATTCCATTCTACATACTACCACATCTATAAATCTTCCATAACATGAAAGAAAGCATGAAATTCTTACCTCTTCCAACAACTTCTCCTTGCCAACACAAATACTTCCTTGCCAAAACAATTATATCATCTTGAAGAGGACCTTGAACTTAATAGGAATTCAAGTAGAGACAAATTTTTGAATCAAAGTTGAAGGCTCCAAATTTTTTTTTTTCTCTCTTCTCCCTTGGCGAATGGCCTTTCTATTTTTGCTCTTCTTTCTTTCTTTTTTGTTTGTTCTTCCTTTTCTTGAATAAATGATGACTCCCACATATATATATAATTCTCTTAGTGTGTGAGGGCACATTGCCCTCTCTAGATTTTTCTTTCTTCTTTTTTTTTTTTCTAGAATTTTCTTGAAATTTGGCAAAGATGACTTATTTTTGTCATCCTTTCTTTCCTTTTTTTTTTTTTTTTTGGTCACATGGCCAATATGGCCTTTAGAATTTTCATGAAATTTATGTGAAATTCCCTTTTTTGCCCCTCGACTTTTCTCAATATTACCATTTCGCCCCCCGACCTTTCCGCATTATTTCCACAAACCATTTTGCGAATGTCTCTTTTTTGCCCTTAACCTCTCACAATATCTCCATGCTAATAATAGTCATAAATAATGTTTAAATCATACATGAAAATAATTTCTTGAAAATGCTCTCGACATTCCACGCTACTTCAAAATATCCAAACGTACAAAGACGGCTATAACATCCTCCCCTTTAGAACATTCGTCCTCGAATGTTCAACTGACCTATGGGGTCGTATAACACTCGGAGGATCCCTCTCATAATTGTCCCTCTTTTTTTTTCCTTCATACTCATTCTTGTTAAATCCGACATGATATACTCTCCCCCTTTTTAAGGGGCTCCTTACACGCCAACCGTATCCGAGTATCCTTTACTCGATTGAGGCCTTCTTGACCGTAGGTGCCGCCTTTGGGACACACGTGTCCATTAATACATCCACGTACGAGATTTCCCACGCATTCATATATATAATTATTATCAACTAGTCCACAAAGTACTTCCAAACGTCGTTCAAGCCTATCTTAATTCCAAAGCTCGTAGCATACTCCTTGTCTCTTCTCTAATCTCGCTCGTCGCGTGCCTACAGGTGGCTCCTTCTATAGTCTCCAACCATCTTGTACATTCTAACTTCTCATTGTCTTTTGGACCAACGTTTGTGAAAATTTTGGCATATTTCCCAGGGGGTCACCCATCATGAAATTGCTCCCACCTGAGCACGCTTAACCCCAAAACTTTGGTGGGATTTGGCACCTTAATCGATATAATCGCGTCCACTTCCTCGTATGACCTTTACTACATAATCTGGAGCCGCCGAAGTTTGCGTCGTATTCCGAGGCATTTTCGTAACACGTCCTTTCTTGTGCAATTACCGTTTTGCCCTTTTCAATCTTCCATATCACCTTCACAAATTCTTATTATCCGAAATCCGTACACCGCGAATGCCATCAATACTTTACGTATATAACTTCATATCACATTCTTGCCATCCGGAATCGCCGGTCTCGTAATCGGCCAAATATATCCACACTTACCTCCCCGCCGTCGTATGTAAGGCTTACGGATGGAATTTCTTATTTCATTCTCCTATGACTTGGTTCTATCGCACGATCTATGATTTTCGTAAAGAAGGTCAACAATTTCTAGATGCCCTAAAGTAGCCTCCGTTTATAAACGTGGCGCGCTTCACACCATAAACGCGGACTGCTACCGACACGACTTTGCAGACAACCCCACGGACAGACCTCGCTCTGATACCACTTTGTCACACCCTAACCTTATTAGGGTGTGATGGGCACCCGACCTCACATCCGGAGCCGAGCGAACCCACAGACTCTTATTATGCACACGAATTTTTTTTCTCTCTTTCTCTCCTTGAGCCGATTGCTCTTTTTTTTTTCTCTCTTTTCATGATTTTTCTTGAAGTTTCTAAGGTGGAGTCATGTATATATACATGCTCCCCTTAATGATAAAATGGTCACATGATCTCCATGTGCCATGGGCTTTGGGCCAACCCTTGTTGGCCGGCCACCCCTTGCACTTGGGCTTCACTTTCTTATTTTTTTTTTTTGGCCCAATAATTTGGCTACTTCATGTAATTCATGAAACAAATTTCCAAAATTCCGATTTTTGTCCTTAACCTTCCTCGAAAATTCCGCACCAATGTTTTCCTAGCCAACACCTTGATACCAAGTAAGGTCCAAATATGGCCTCATTCCTTTCTACATACTACCACATCTATAAATCTTCCATAACATGAAAGAAAGCATGAAATTCTTACCTCTTCCAACAACTTCTCCTTGCCAACACAAATACTTCCTTGCCAAAACAATTATATCATCTTGAAGAGGACCTTGAACTTAATAGGAATTCAAGTAGAGACAAATTTTTGAATCAAAGTTGAAGGCTCCAAATTTTATTTTTTTTTCTCTCTCTTCTCTCTGGCCGAATGGCCTTTCTATTTTTGCTCTTCTTTCTTTCTTTGTTTGTTCTTCCTTTTCTTGAATAAATGATGACTCCCACATATATATATAATTCTCTTAGTCATGTGAGGGGCACATGCCCCTCTCTAGATTTTTCTTTCTTCTTTTTTTTTTTCTAGAATTTTCTTGAAATTTGGCAAAGATGACTTATTTTTGTCATCCTTTCTTTCCTTTTTTTTTTTTGTTTTGGTCACATGGCCAATATGGCCTTTTTAGAATTTTCATGAAATTTATGTGAAATTCCCTTTTTTGCCCTCGACTTTTCTCAATATTACCATTTTCGCCCCCAAATTCTTCCGCATTATTTCCACAAACCATTTTGCGAATGTCTCTTTTTGCCCTTAACCTCTCACAATATCTCCATGCTAATAATAGTCATAAATAATGTTTAAATCATACATGAAAATAATTTTCTTGAAAATGCTCTCGACATTCCACTACTACTTCAAAATATCCAAACGTACAAAGTACCTGCCATAACAAAAATCCCTCCGATACCGGCGGCGTAGCGAACTAGCGTCGGAGGCACAATCTTCGGCTCAATTTGAGCACGAGCCCTAGTAGTCATCCGGGCCTCGGTCGGTCTCACCCGCCGCCGTAGACTTGCCCTTCGGCACCCGTGGCCTTCCTGAGGCATCGCCGAAAACAGCATTTCGTCAAAAAAGAGTGATCCTGATAACACAGCTCTATCCCACGATCTAAGATCAGAAGTGTCACGACCCAACCCCGTAGGCCGCGACTAGTGTCCGAATTGGACACTCATACGCTCCTGACAATCAGAATTAACGTACTAACTTGCATAAATATAAATAATCACCTATGATCTCAGATTAGCGCAGAATAGCCAACAGATTATCACAAAATAGTCAACATATCGTAAAAGCCGTTAGCCGTCGTAATGTACATATCATATCGAATAGCCGACAAGGCTACCACGGCGGTAAAATCGCTCAAACATATATCACACATATACATAATCGTACGTATATAGCTACACCTACGTACATGTCCACGTACTTAAATGTAGTAACAAAATCGATGACGGGACAGTGGCCCCGTCGTACCCCCGAATAAATATATACATATGCATCGAAAAATATATACCAAAATATCGCCCGAACGAAGGA
>NW_026722735.1:0-6269 GCF_029784015.1 Lycium ferocissimum | reverse complement strand
CGTGTTGGGGGCCGAGACCTCGCCATGGGGCTTGCCACGAATGGAGTTAGGCTGATAGGCAGACATGATTTGCCGATGACACGATATTCCGATATAAAGTGGATATGATATTTTGGGGGGGTTTGACGAGTTTTAAACCTTTCCGGGAGAGGGCGGCCCCCCCGGAGCGGTGACCACTTTCCCCCGAGCTTAGAGATTTTCTATTTGCATTATGTACAGGTCTTCGCACCTTTAGTTTTGACCCGTTTTTTTCCTCCGTACCCCTTCATTTCGTTTTAGGGTTTTGGGTTTTTTGTATTTTTTATGCTTTACATACTTAGTACATTTTCGACGCCCCCTTTCCTGGGGTGGGTTTAGCCCGGGCCCGAGGTTGGGGGACCGCCCCCGTAGGCCACACTTTCCCCGAACGAGGCTCCTTGATCCGAGCCCGAGCGTACAATTTTGGATGTATACGCGCACATAGATTTTTTGGGGGGACGGGGGGCCCCGTCCCGTCATAGTTCGTTTCGAGGGGCCCTCGAGTCATATAGGGGAAGGGTCAGCGTGTTTTTTTTGGTTACACCGTGTCTTACCGCGCCCTTTTCGACCACGCCCGCGCCATCCGTCCGTGTATGCTTAATCCCATGAGCATTCCGCCCCCTTTTTTTTATCCCCCGGGTTTTGAGAGAGTTTGACATGTACCTCATCGTAGTAAGGGATGTTTTGAAAGGCACAAGCAGGTACGTAACAACGAAGAAAAGGGGGGTAATTACGATTCGTAAGTCGTAATCGAAAGAATATTTTAAACACGGGAACATCCAATAGTGAAAAGGGAAAATATCATGTATGGAGAATTTCAATATTTTAGAGAAAATTTAAGAAAATAAGTTCGCAAAATTTGAGAAACGGGGACGATTTTAGTTAACTTGACGATATCTTATAGTATGGGGAGTTTTTGGGGGTTCAAAGTCCAAAATGATGTTCGTCAGCAGTTTGTAATGAAACCCAACCGTTAGATGGGACATCGAGTAGAAATTATAGACGTTAAAAGAACCGCGACGCCCATTCCCGCGGCAGCCGACCGCACGATTACCTACGAAAACCAAAAGGATCCAAGGGTTAAAAATCTCTTTTTTTTCATCCAAAACTTAAAAAAATTTCCGAAAATTAAAAGAAAAAGGAGAAATATACATCACAACAATTGAGGTTTTTATGAGATTTCAAGAGAAGTCCAATCAAGTCCGGAACAAATAAACGAATAAAATTTCTTTTGGGAAATTAGAGGAGTATGGGAACAAAAAAAAATTTTAAGAAGGAAGTTTTAATCCTCTTTTCACATGTTATGGAGGTTTATATGTTGTGGGTGGGGAAAATTCATGAAATAGGGATTTTAAGTAAGCGGTAGGTGTTAAAGGGAGTGATAACAATTTTTATTTAATTTTTTGGTTGTTGTTGATATGGATTCCATAATAAAAATGATGGTTTAATGATTTAAATGGAAGTTGGAGTCGTTTTAAGTTGTTAGAGAAGATAATGTGTTTTTAATAGGTTTTCCTGTTTTCTGAATAATATTTTAACGTCGGATTGTTGGGGAAGTTTATGAATTTGGAAGGAAGAAAATGTTATGGTTTTTTGTTGAGTTGGGAAGGTTTCGGTTCTATGGATATTATTTGGATTGTTTGAATATTTTGGGATTGTCAAAATGTTATAACTGTTTAAAAGGTTTAGTGGTTTTTGAACGCGTGAGCAATGATATTGAATTGATTAATATTTTGGGTTTTGAACGAAATTTGGGAATGTGCGCATTGTGCAAAGAAGGTTTTGATGATAAAGTGCTTTGAATAAATGGTTGAGTTGTTAGAATGTTTGGGGGATTTTTGGATAAATTCCCATTTAAATCTCGGGTTGGATTTAAAAAAGGGTCCCCAAATTTCTAAATAAAAGAATGGTTTGGGAATTAAATTCTTGACGTCTGGTTAATGTTCGATGCCTATGATGTTGTAGATTTTGAAAGACAAGACTTACTTTGGGGACGCCAAAGCCGATGGAAGCTTCCCCTTTCTTTTTTTTGGCATGCTTAGACGATTAAGGTATACATGATTTGTGTTGGGTAACTCCATTCTTAAGTTTCGAGTATGTTTGTGATTCTTTTGTTTTTTGAGTTGGTATCCTTAGTATGGTCGTTGGTTCGAGTTTTTAATGATGAGTTTGAAAATTTGGTAAACGGTTTTACTTTGAAAGGATTTACGTCTAAAAATTTTCTAACTTTCATGAACGGTATGATTGTTTTGGCTCGTAAAATTCTCATTCGTCTCTTGATATTCGTATCCAAGCTGAGTTAATTCTTATATCTTTTGTATGTTTAAAATTTTTTAAAGGTTTTCAAAAGAGTTTTGTTTTAAAAGAATTTTGTTTTTCAAAAAGAGATTTTTTCCCCAACAGTTCGACACTACGAACGACCGTAATCAAGAAAGAGCCCGACGTTTGATTCCTTCGCAAATGATTTTATGACGAGAAGGGACTTTGATTCTATAGGCGGGGCCCGGGGGGGCGCCCTCCGGGGTCCCCGGACTTTTCATGTTGGTTATAATGACCTATTTTTGAAAGAGAACCAATATGACTATCTTTCCGACCCCCGAGTAATTACTTATTTATCTGAGTTTGAAATAAGGGTTTTATGCCCATGAGATACGTAACAACGGTGAGTCCGAGAGCCGGGAAAGCGGTGGTCACACGACCGCCGGCGCGTGTTACCTCTTTTACCGGATCCCGGCCGTTAAGTCGGGCGCACTTGAATACTCGGTTTAGCCTGTTACTTCCCCCCGACCCGCCAGTGGCCGGTTCCCTGGGAGTTGGGCGGAAGGGTTTTGAATGTTGTAGGGTGTTTGTTCCGGGGGTTTTACCGGGGGATTTGAAACTTCGGTGTTAGCCGTGTTGTCGGCCCGGGGGCGACCACGTTCGTCCCCGGTCCCAGGACCGCATTTGGTATGGAGAGTAGATGATAGAAGGCCCCCCGAGGGGGGGAAAACCCCAAAAAGGAAACCCAATGCTAGGCAAATCCCCCATCGGTTAAGTTATTTCTACGTATTTGAGCGTTTGAATTTTGTATGATTTGTGTGTCGGGGAAAATACTTTGGTATTTGGGTTTTTTTACTCACTTTCGTACCCCCGACTTCGGTTTTGATTTATTTTCCGATGCTGTTTACATACTAAGACATATTCCGCATCGACCCCTTTTGGGCCCCTTTCATGCCACGGTACCCACCGGGGGTTGATGTTAGGAAGATGTTCCACCGGATTGGCGAGTTCCTTTTTTTCCAACCCCCCCGGTCCGAGGCCTTTTTGGACCAGAGTTAGAGACTTTTAACGTGTCGAGTGTAGATATGCCGCCGTTTTGTTGCCCATAGGGTGTTTTTAGCATTAGCACCGAGTTTTAAGCGCATATCCCCAAAGACCGGGGCCCTTTTATTCGCCATACGACCCGCATTTTTTTTTATTGAAAAAAACGAAAGGCATGTTTGTTTCCTTAAAATTTTTTTTTGGGCATGTTTTGTTTTTGGGCCCCCAGGTTAGGGATTACGAGAGTTTTGGGTTTGCCCGAAGGTCGGGGGCCCGTCATGCCCCATCGAAATTTGGGGGGACATCTTTACTTTTATATAATATGATGATACAGCGACCCAAGTCAATGTTGTTTTCATTTCCCATTAAAAGAAATATGAAATTGAGTTGGGTTTTGACGGTCTGTTATGTAGTTCCCTTTTTGGGGGTCCAAAAAAATTTGGGGCCCCCCCGGGCGGGGCGTACAACGATTATGTCACCCCCGACATAGCCATAGCCACCTCCAAGTCCTAACGTATGTTTTGTCGAGAGATATACGAGATGCAATTTGGGATACCTTTATATTATGTTCCCCTAAAGCCAAGGCACAATTATAATCTATTGATGTTGATTATATATACACTCACCAGTATGTTCCCTTTAAGGGAGGGAATGCCCATAAATGCTCCATAATGCATGGGGCACCCACGAAGTATAAATATCTATAATCTCTAGAGTATTTTTAAGTATTCTACAAAAACGTTATAAGAGCATATAAAATGTTATAAGAGAATAAACATGTGGGGAAAATGATATTTCACACCGCGCCTTTCAAAATTTGGCAAATAACACCATGGGCCCAAATGGTGGCCCACTAGGGACGGCGAGAGGACCCGACGCGGAGGTCCCGGGCGCGGCAATATTATTGATTGTCACACCACACCTACATGGTTTTTGGGGACTATACCACCGCACCAAAGGGGCGGTTTTATACACTTATGCAAATGACAGATGATGTTTATGAGAGTAAGCGAGCACTATTTCTTTTATGATACAGCCCAGATTTCCTCATGATGCCTCCTTATTTTATTGACATTTATTATTGGTTATGCTTAATACCCCATAAATTCGTACCAGCCTTTTTTTTTCGGGACGTGTGTTGCCCGTGAACGAGACGAACCCAAAGGGAGCATAAAACAGAGGGGGGCCCCTCCTTTTCCATGCTTTTTGAGATGTTTTTTGTGTATTTTGTATATTTTTTGGGCATGAGGGGGCCCCGTCCCGTCCATGTATCTAGTATTTGGGAGGCCGGGGTACGGGAGATGGTCCCATACGCATGTATAGCAAGTTCATGATATTATCTTTTTAAGCCCAAAGGGCCATGTTATATAAAATGTGTTTTAATGAAAAACGTTTTATGTTTTAAATGGTAAGAAAGTGATCGAAAGGAAAAGAATGGGGGGCTTGGTCCCCCTTTGGGCCCCGCCCCCCTTTTGTCGGGGGGCACGACCTCGGGGTTTTCCCCGCCCACCCCACCAATTTTTCCTTAGATTAATCAACTTTCATTTCTTCTTACGTCCGAATTTGCAAGACTTTCGTAAACTTTCCGCTACCCATCCTAAAATTTCTCTCCCCCCAAAAAACGCTTAATTTTAACTCATAAAATACGAGTTTAACGCCGATATGATCGAGTCCATCACCGCAGACCTCCATCACGTAATTAATTTTAAGTCTTCATTCCAAAATGTTCTCAAAAATCTCCTTCCAAATTTAAAAAGGTGTCTTTTACTCTTCCGATTACGCAATTACTATGTGCCTTTTCAATCCTAAATATTCCTTTTTCCCCCAAGACATGACTCCCCGTCCAAACTTGACCCCCAGGGCGAGAACTCGCAATCTATTAAATTTAAAATTTGGTTATCCCCCCTTTTGGATTTCTCGCTTCATTTTCCTTTTCGTTCCTCTTCCCCCCCGTATCCGAGTCTCTTATCGTCCCGTCACTTATAATATTTGTACCCTTTGTACACATGTCTCACTACACCGTTCCCCCGCTTTTTTTTATCTCCTTTTTCCAAATTCCCCTTTTTTTTCTTACGCTTACTATCATTTCCACATTATATAACGATTCCAAACTTTTCCCTAACCTGACAAGCCTTTCTTTTTTGTTCTATATCTCAAAAGCTATCTTATCAATACATTCTTTCCGTCAAAATTTCCCTTTCCCTAAAACTTTGTCTTAATCATACTATTACCGGGCCCACCCAACCCCGTAGGCCGTGACTAGTGCCCAGCCGGGCACCCATACGCACTCAAAACCGAAACCAAATACAAACAACCGTACCGACAAAAATCATACGTGGTTCCAAACTGTCACATACAAACATATAACCCACGTGGGTTTGGCGCCATAATATACATAACGACAAAACAACATACACGCACCGAAACCCCGGACCCCGATGGCCGCCCAATCACAACTTACCCAACGCATCCAAGCAAAAACCCTACATAACCCACATCTATTCCCCTTAAACGAAATTTAATCGATGACGGGGTGTGGCCCCCCCCGACCCCCAATAAACATAATCATTAATCAAGAGTATATACCCAAAATATTGGTCCAACGGAGCACTCGAACAAAAAATAAATCCACGCCCGGGGGTCACCCAAAAGCGTATCCACCCGGGAGAAACGGCCCCCCAAGACGGGGTCGCACGAAAATGTACCGAGAGCAGCGGTTAAAGAAAAACCGAGTCAGATCAAACAAAAAGGGGAAAAAGACATAAAACCCAAAAACCAAAGCCTCGTCCCAATAAAATCATACAATGAGGAAAGGAAATATAAGATCATCAATACATATAACACATCAAACATCATAACCCATCATATGAGATGCCATTAACCATGGGGATTGGCATAAACCAATGGGGATTGGCCCAAACCACAGGAATGTTACCCCAATTTTGCCCCCC